>NC_091955.1:8996869-9084369 GCF_031021105.1 Erythrolamprus reginae | reverse complement strand
GAAGGGACCTGGGAGGTCTTCTAGTCCAACTCCCTGCTTAGGCACTTCAGACAAGTGGTTACCCAACATCTTCTTAAAAACGTCCAGTGTTGGAGCATTTACAACTTCTGGAGGCAAGCTGTTCCTTTGGTTAATTGTTCTAACTTTCCGGAAATTTATCCTGAGTTCTAAATTGCTTCTCTCCTTGTTTAGTTCCCACCCATTGCTTCTTGTTCTACCTTTAGGTGCTTTCTAGAATAGTTTGACTCCCTCTTCTTTGTGGCATCCCCTGAGATATTGGAAGAGTGCTATCATGTCTCCACTGGTCCTTCTTTTCATTAAACTAACTAACTAACGCTCTCTACATGGGGCTACCTTTGAAAAGTGTTTGGAAACTTCAGATCATGCAGAATGCAGCTGCGAGAGCTATCATGGGCTTTCCCAAATATGCCCATGTTACACCAACACTCCGCAGTCTGCATTGGTTGCCGATCAGTTTCCGGTCACAATTCAAAGTGTTGGTTATGACCTATAAAGCCCTTCATGGCACCGGACCAGATTATCTCCGGAACCGCCTTCTGCTGCATGAATCCCAGCGACCAGTTAGGTCCCACAGAGTGGATCTTCTCCGGGTCCCGTCAACCAAACAATGTCACTTGGCGGGACCCAGAGGAAGAGCCTTCTCTGTGGCGGCCCCAGCCCTCTGGAACCAACTCCCCCCAGAGATTAGAATTGCCCCCACCCTCCTTGCCTTTTGAAAGCTGCTTAAAACCCACCTCTGTCGCCAGGCACGGGGGAATTGAGATACTCTTTCCCCCTAGGCCTTTACAATTTTATGCATGGTATGTCTGTATGTATGATTGGTTTTTGATATAATGGGTTTTTAACTGTTTTTAGTATTGGATTTTGTTATATACTGTTTTATTGCTGTTGTTAGCCGCCCCGAGTCTGCAGAGAGGGGCGGCATACAAATCCAATCAATCAATCAATCAATCAATCAATCAATAAATAAATAAATAAACTAGCCATGCCCAGTTCTTGCAACCGTTCTTCATATGTTTTAGCCTTATCATCTTTGTCGCTCTTCTTTGTGTGGCTTTAGGCTTAAAATTGGGAAATTGTGCTTTCATACTTTTAGCTAAATTTGATGTTCCAGTTGAACTGGGCCTGACATTCTCTCTGCAAAAGCCAAACATTTCTATCATTCCTCCCCACCACCCCAAAAAATTTTAAACCACAAACAGCGAGGCAGGAAAACATTAGAATAAAGTCTGCCGATTTCTGTTTTAAAAAAAGGGCGTAAAATCTCCTGGTACGGATCAAAACAGCTTTCATCTCAGTTAGATGAGATTATACAGTAAAATGGTTGGTCCATAGAGATGAAAAAAGAAAGAAAGAAAGTCCATTGGCTTCATTATTCATGGACCCAATCCTTTCCCCCCAAATCCAGCCAACAGGTGTTCCGTCTTTTAAAAATTATCTACAGAATCCGCGACTTTAGAAGTCTGGAATCCGGCGAGAAATTGAAATGTCTGGTTCTTCGGACCATCCTCTGGTCTCTCTTTCCAGTTCAGGGGAGGAAAATTTAAGTGAGAAGAAAACTTTGGTTTAATGTGTAGCTGCACCGGTTAAAAACCTCAAGGGCAACTCCTACAGACAGCCAAATACTTCTCTGCTGCCAAATAGCTATTTTTAACTGAGAAACGTATTGGCGAATTAGACTGTAAATTTCTTTTTGTCCTGGCCTTTGCTTGCTTTTTTGGAATAAAGTCCCCGCAAAGATTAATGTGGCAGCCTTTGGTCCCTCCCAGATTCTTTTAAATTAAATATTTTATTATTTTATTTTATTTTATTTTATTTTATTTTATTTTATTTTATTTTATTTTATTTTATTTTATTTTATTTTATTTTATTTTATTTTATTTTATTTTATTTTATTTTATTTTATTTTATTTTATTTTATTTTATTTTATTTTATTTTATTTTATTTTATTTTATTTTATTTTATTTATTTTATTATTTCATTTCATTTCATTTCATTTCATTTCATTTCATTTTATTTTATTTTATTTTATTTTATTTTATTTTATTTTATTTTATTTTATTTTATTTTATTTTATTTTATTTTATTTATTTTATTATTTCATTTCATTTCATTTCATTTTATTTTTTATTTCATTTCATTTCATTTCATTTCATTATTTTATTTATTTTATTTTATTTTATTTTATTTATTTATTTTTTATTTATTTTTTATTTATTTTTTATTTATTTTTTATTTATTTATTTTATTTTATTTTATTTTATTTTATTTTATTTTATTTTATTTTATTTTATTTTATTTTATTTTATTTTATTTTATTTTATTTTATTTTATTTTATTTTATTTTATTTTATTTTATTTTATTTTATTTTATTTTATTTTATTTTATTTTATTTTATTTTATTTTATTTTATTTTATTTTATTTTATTTTATTTTATTTTATTTTATTTTATTTTATTTTATTTTATTTTATTTTATTTTATTTTATTTTATTATGATTGATTTATATGCCGCCTCTTTTCGAGGACTCTGGGCAGCTTACAATACATAAAAAGAAACAATAAAACACAGTGGCTAAATCCAATTAATTAAAACTAATCTAAAATCCCCAATTATGCTAAAAAACAATTGTACCCATTCAAACATCACCCATACATAACAATCGTTGGCCAGGGAGCCAAGATCTAATCGCCATGAGCCTGATGAAATAAATGAGTCTTAAGACTCTTGCGGAAGGCGAGGAAGGTGGGGGCAGCATAAAATGTCCAGGGGGAGTGGTTTCTAGAGGGCTGGGGCCCCCACAGAGAAGACTCTTCCCCTAGGCCCCACCAAGCGACATTGTCTGGTTGACGGGACCTGGAGACGGCTGACTCTGTGGGACCTAACTCGTCGCTGGGACTTTATACTATGGAACTACAGCCATTGTATCTTGTAAATGGCTTCTGGAGGAAAGTTGTTCCACTGATTACTGTTCTAACTGTCAGGAAATTTCTCCTTAGTTCTAAGTTGCTTCTCCCCTTGTTTAGTTTCCACCCATTGTTTCTTGTTCTACCTGCAGGTGCTTTGTAGAATAGCCTGACTCCTTCTTCTTTGGAGCAACCCCTGAGATATTGGAACACTGCTATCATGTCTCCCCTGGTCCTTCTTTTCATTAAACTTTATTTATTTATTTATTGTTAGAGTTGAAAGGGACCATGAAGGCCATCGAGTTCAACCCCCTGCCCAAGCAGGAACCCTATAGTACACCAGTAAAGTGGCAGTTCAATCTTCTCTTAAAAATGTCCAGAGTGTTGGAGTTCACAACGTCCGCTGGTAGGTTGTTCCATTGGTTGATCGCTCTGACCGTCAGGAAATTCCTCCTTATCTCCATGTTGAATCTCTCCTTGGTCAGCTTCCAGCCGTTGTTCCTTGTCCGGCCCTCTGGTGCCCTGAAGAATAAAGTGATCCCCTCCTCTCTGTGACATCCCCTCGTATACTTGTAGACTGCTATCATGTCCGCTCTGGCCCTCCTTTTCTCTAGGCTATCCATGCCCAGTTCCCTCAGACTCTCTTCGTAAGTCTTGGTTTCCAGTCGCTTAATCATCTTGGTTGCTCTTTTTTGCACCTTCTCCAGAGTTTCAATGTCTCTTTTGAAGTGTGGTGACCAGAACTGAATACAGTACTGCAGGTGAGGTCTGACCAGGGCGTAGTAGAGTGGTATTAAGACTTCCCTGGTCTTGGAGTGTATTCCCCTGTTGATGCAGCTTAGGATTGTGTTGGCTTTTTTAGCTGCTGCTGCACATTGTTGGCTCATATTTAGTTGATTTAAAAAACGAATTAAGTTCTTAACTAGCCATACCCAGTTCCTGCAACTGTTCTTCATATGTTTCAGCCTCCAGTCCCCTAATCATCTTTGTTACTCTTCTCTGCACTTTTTCTAAAGTCTTACCATCCTTTTTACATCATTCCGACCAAAACGTTCATCAGACCAATACTTGAATACAGCTCACCTGTATTGAACCCACATTGCATAACTGACATTGACACAATTGAGAGAGTCCAGAAATACTTCACAAGAAGAGTCCTTCACTCCTCCTCTCGAAACACACTACCTTACACCTCCAGACTCCAAATACTATGGTTAGATCAATTTACAACTACATCGCCTCCGAACTGATTTAACTGTTGTTCATAAGATCATACACCATAACGTCCTTCCTGTTAGTGACTACTTCATCTTTAACAACAACAACACAAGAGCACGTAATAGATACAAACTAAATGTAAATCGCTCCAAGCTTGACTGCAGAAAATACGACTTCAGCAACAGAGTGATCAATGCCTGGAACTCACTACTTGACTCTGTTCTTTCTTCCCCAAACCCCAAAATATTCAACCTTAAATTATCTACTGTTGGGGCGTGCATAAGCCCACTATTGTGCCTACTGTCCTTGTCCTTCTGTCCTATTGTCTTTTTTATCACTTCTTTATAGAGTGACACCTGTACCTACGAATGCCTCTACTTACAAACTTTTTTAGATAAGAACCGGGTGTTCAAGATTTTTTTGTCTCTTCTCATGAATTATTTTCCACTTACAAACCCGAGCCTCTGAAACTGTAACTGGAGAAGGCATGGAGAAGCCTCCATGGGGCCTCTCTAGGAATCTCCTGGGAGGAAACAGGGCCGGAAAAGGAGGGGAAAAGCCTCTGTGGGGCCTCTCTAGGAATCTCCTGGGAGGAAAAAGGGCTGGAAAAGGTAGGGAGAAGCCTCCGTGGGGCCTCTCTAGGAATCTCCTGGGAGGAAACAGAGCATGAAAATGAGGGAGGAAGCCTATGTGGGGCCTCTCTAGGAATCTCCTGGGAGGAAACAGGGCCAGAAAAGGCAGGGAGAAGCCTCCGTGGGGCCTCTCTAGGAATCTCCTGGGAGGAAACAGGGCCAGAAAGGCAGGGAGAAGCCTCTATGGGCCTCTCTAGGAATCTCCTGGGAGGAAACAGGACCAGAAAAGGAGGGGAGAAGCCTCTGTGGGGCCTCTCTAGGAATCTCCTGGGAGGAAACAGGGCCAGAAAAGGAAGGGAGAAGCCTCTGTGGGGCCTCTCTAGGAATCTCCTGGGAGGAAACAAGACCTCCACCCTCCCTGTGGTTTCCGCATTATTTGCTTTTACATTGATTCCTATGGGAAAAATTGCTTCTCCTTACAAACTTTTCTACTTAAGAACCTGGCGACAGAACGAATTAGGTTCTTAAGTAGAGGTACCACTGTACTTTGTTATGTTAAGACAAACTATAATTCTATACTTGTTTGACAAATGTAATAAATAAATAAATAAATAAATTAGGGAGGGAGGGAGGGAGGGAGGGAGGGAGGAAGGAAGGAAGGAAGGAAGGAAGGAAGGAAGGAGGATGCAGTATTCCAAGTGCAGCCTTACCAAGGCATTATAAAGTGGTATTAACGCTTCGCGTGACCTTGATTCTTGAAATGAATCTTTTAAAGCTTTGCTCGCTCTTACCTTGCAAGAGGTGGGTCTTTGGTCCGTTCTCTGGCCCTTAAAAAAATGCCTTTCATGCATCTGATTGGGAGACTGTTGCCTCCTCCGTCTCCAGGTAGCTCTGCAGCATTGAAGGGTCACCGGGGAATCCCCAAAAGCAGGAGAGGAGGAGGAAGAAGAGGAAACGATGAAGAACAAAGCCTGGAGCAGCGGAGTCTGAATTTCTATTTAAAAAAAAAATAGGAAGGGAAATAAAGGCCAGTTAGAATCTGGACCGACTTCCTGCTCAACTCCAAACTTTAAAGCAACTTCGTTTCCCTTTAATTCCGTCACTTGGGGATTGCGGTAGAGAAGGGCTGAATGTAAATTCTCCACTGAATCAACCTGTCCGTCCATTGAAAAGAAAGAGGACGCTCGCAGCATCCAGCTCTGCTCACGGCAACCCCTAAGCGCCTCATTTGAGGACCCCTTTGCTATTCCTCCCTTTGCTTTCGTTTCAGGTAGCTTCAGCTCTACCGCGCTCTCCCCCTCCATCTTCACAAAATAATAATAATTGGAGCCAGCTGGTAGGCTGAAATGTGACTTTGTGTTTAAAGAACTGGTGGTGGTTTGGCCTTTTTTTTTTTACTCCATCCACCCCGTAGAACCATCCTCTGGCAAGGATCACAAAGGGAAGCCCTGTCAGTCAGTCAGTCTGTCTGTCTTTATCTATCTGTCTTATCTTTATCCATCCATCCATCCATCCCTATCTATCTATCTATCTATCTATCTATCTATCTATCTATCTATCTATCTATCTATCTATCATCTCTATCTATCTATATCCATCCACCCACCCACCTATCATTATATCATCCATCCATCCATCCATCCCTATCTATCTATCTGTCTATCTGTCTATCTGTGTAACCGTGTATCCGTGTATCCGTGTATCCGTCTATCCGTCTATCCGTCTATCCATCTATCCATCTATCCAACTATGTAACTATGTATGTATGTATGTATGTATGTATGTATGTATCTATCTATCTATCTATCTATCTATCTATCTATCTATCTATCTATCTATCTATCCAACCATCCAACCATCCAACCATCCACCTACCCATCTATTATTCTATCATCTACCTGTCTATTCTGTCTGTCTGTCTGTCTTGCTCTGTCTCTCTCTCTCTTTCCTCTCCCTCTCTCTCTCCCATTTTTCTGAAAATAAGATCTTGTCTTATATTTTTTTTAACCTTAAAATGAGTTCTTGGCCTTTTTGCTATGAACTCAAAAGCCTGATTGAGCTTATTATCAAGGATGTCTTATTTTGGGGAAAACAGGGTATCTGTCTACCTGTCTGTCTGTCTGTCTCTCTGTTTGTCTGTCTGTCTGCCTATCTAATCTAATCTATCTATCTATCTATCTATCTATCTATCTATCTATCTATCTATTATCTATCTATCTATCTATCTATCTATCTATCTATCTATCTATTATCTACCTACCTACCTACCTACCTACCTACCTATCTATCTTATTGTATATCTATCTACTGTAGCTATCTATCTACTGTTTCTACCTATCATCATTTAACCTCTGTACTGCCCATCACACTCAATGTCTCTGGACAGTTTACAATGAAACAATATAAAAGCAGAAAAAACAAGTTGAAAACCAGATTAAAACAGTAAAAAGGAAATTTAAAAGGCAGAGGGAGCACCTTCAATCTACCAACCACTCCCAGGGTTGAATGGCATTCTTGGACCTGAGCCAGTTCTTAACACTTTTTTCCGGAAAGTCGCTTTGCTTAAATTCATTTGGGTGTGAACAGAATCGCAATTTGGATTGGCTATGCCAGCTTCCAAAACAGCAGGTTCACAACTGAAGCTCTGTTTCAGAAATTAAGGCAAACTCTAGGGCCAAACTTTTCACGCTAACAACTGAGAACCCAACTGGAAGACTCAAATGATATGGACCACACACCTTTCTCACAAGATCCAGTGGCACCTCTACCTAAGAACTTAATTCGTTCCGTGACCAGGTTCTTAAGTAGAAAAGTTCGTAAGTAGAAGCAATTTTTTCCCATAGGAATCAATGTAAAAGCAAATAATGCATGCAAAACCATTAGGAAAGAAATAAAAGTTCGGGATTTGGGTGGGAGGAGGAGGAAGAAGATGATGAGGAGGAGAGTCACTGCCGAAGGAAGAAAGTGAGGTGAGGGGAATCAAAAAAATCCAAAACTTTAAGGCTTAAAAAAAAAAGAGGGATTCTGAGGCGGTGAGGAGCACGCGCCTCCCAGACACCCAACGCGATTCTGCCTCCCATAGAAACATAGAAACATAGAAGTCTGACGGCAGAAAAAGACCTCATGGTCCATCTAGTCTGCCCTTATACTATTTTCTGTATTTTATCTTAGGATGGATATATGTTTATCCCAGGCATGTTTAAATTCAGTTACTGTGGATTTATCTACCACGTCTGCTGGAAGTTTGTTCCAAGGATCTACTACTCTTTCAGTAAAATAATATTTTCTCATGTTGCTCTTGATCTTTCCCCCAACTAACTTCAGATTGTGTCCCCTTGTTCTTGTGTATACTTTCCTATTAAAAACACTTTCCTCCTGGACCTTATTTAACCCTTTAATATATTTAAATGTTTCGATCATGTCCCCCCTTTTCCTTCTGTCCTCCAGACTATACAGATTGAGTTCATGAAGTCTTTCCTGATACGTTTTATGCTTAAGACCTTCCACCATTCTTGTAGCCCGTCTTTGGACCCGTTTAATTTTGTCAATATCTTTTTGTAGGTGAGGTCTCCAGAACTGAACACAGTATTCCAAATGTGGTCTCACCAGCATTCTATATAGCGGGATCATAATCTCCCTCTTCCTGCTTGTTATACCTCTAGCTATGTAGCCAAGCATCCTACTTGCTTTCCCTACCACCTGACTGCACTGTTCACCCATTTGAGACTGTCAGAAATCACTACCCCTAAATCCTTTTCTTCTGAAGTATTTGCTAACACAGAACTGCCAATACAATACTCAGATTGAGGATTCCTTTTCCCCAAGTGCATTATTTTACATTTGGAAACATTAAACTGCAGTTTCCATTGCTTTGACCATTCATCTAGTAAAGCTAAATCATTTACCATATTACAGACACCTCCAGGAATATCAACCCTATTGCACACTTTAGAGTCATGGGCAAATAGGCAAACCTTCCCTACCAAACCTTCTCCTATGTCACTCACAAACATATTAAAAAGAATAGGACCCAGAACAGACCCTTGTGGCACACCACTTGTAACCTGTCTCTGCTCAGAATACTCGCCATTAACAATAACTCTTTGATGTCTACGCTTCAGCCAGCTGCAAATCCATTGAACTATCCAGGGATTAAGTCTAATCTTCACTAATTTATTATAAACTGCACCAGAGAGAGAAACCCAGGCGGGTGAGAGGGGGGAACCTTCCGCTCCTTTGACCGAAAGGCGGCTGCTGCTGCTGCCGCTGCTACCTGCTTCCTCTTCCTCCCCATGCTGAAGGGCTGCCCTCTTTTCTCGCTCGCTCGCTTTATAGCTGGCGCCCTTCATTCACTGTTGTGACTCCTCGGTTTGACTGAAGCCGAGTTGATCCAGCTGGGGCGAAGCGCTCCCTTTTGCCTTTCCATGCTCAGATGCTCCAGGATGCAACCTTGTGCCGGGTGTACGGAGTCACCACAGCAAAGTGGTTTATTCCCTCTCTAAGCACCCAGAGAAAGGAAAATGTTCCGTTCGCTCTGGGCTGCCAAAGCCTCCTCTGGCAGCCCAGAAAAGCCTGAGATGGCCTCTTAAGTAGAGGCTTTCTTAGATAGAGGTACCACTGTATTCATAATACATGTACATAGATGATAAGAGTAGTGCTCGGTGATTTAAGTCAAAGACATCTAAACGTCTATGGCACGGATAGGCAAAGTTGGCTCTTTTATGACATGTGGACTTCAACTCCCAGAATCCCTGAGCTACCATGATAAGGCTCAGGAATTCTGGGAGTTGAAGTCCACAAGTCATAGAAGAGCCAACTCTGCCTTCCCATGGTCTATGGAGATTCTCAGTCATCCAGGTTAGGGTTCTCCAGAATTCTGGGAATGGAAGTCCACAAGTCTTAAAGTGGCCAAGATTGGAGACTCCTGATCGGGGAGAAACACGCAGTGGGGATTGTAAGTTTATGCATTATTTATTAAATAATAGGTTTTTTATTGTCCTTCCTTCTCTATTACCTTAGTATGATCCTTAATTAATTTTAAAATAGGAAATAATTAATTAGTATGTTTTTACCCATAAACGCATTAATCATTTTAATCATTATCAAGAACTGTGGTTGTGGCTTATTTTGTGGGTGTGGCTTTATGGTCATGTGACTGAGTAGGAGTTCCTTGCCGGCCATGTGACCAGGTGGGAGTGGATTGACAATCATGTGACTGGGGGTGGCTTAAAGGTCATGTGAGTGGGTGGGAATGACTTACCGACCAAGATAAGTTTTCAAGTAGGAGTTTGGACTCTTAGAAACATAGAAACGTAGAAACATAGAAGACTGATGGCAGAAAAAGATCTCATGGTCCACCTAGTCTGCCCTTATACTATTTCCTGTATTTTATCTTACAATGGATCTATGTTTATCCCAGGCATGTTTAAATTCAGTTACTGTGGATTTACCAACCACGTCTGCTGGAAGTTTGTTCCAAGGATCTACTACTCTTTCAGTAAAATAATATTTTCTCATGTTGCCTTTGATCTTTCCCCCAACTAACTTCAGATTGTGTCCCCTTGTTCTTGTGTTCACTTTCCTATTAAAAACACTTCCCTCCTGAACCCTATTTAACCCTTTAACATATTTAAATGTTTTTTCAGTTGATTAAGTCACATTATTGGAATAGCCACAAAAAGGACGAATGATAGACAGCATTATCTGTTGAGGAGCACAGGGATATTTTCAGGTTTTGTACTGAACCCATAAGGTTCTGCATGATAACAGATTAGGCTGTTTTAGAACTACCACTGCTGGTCTGTGTTCCAGTGGGGATTCGCATACTGGGCACTGTCCCAAAAGCACTAAAATTACATCTAAAACTGCTTAAAATTGATTAAATCACCACCAGTCAAATGCAGAAAGCACAACAATTCCTTCACATTGTGTTACAGCACAACAATTCCTTCACATCAAAAGGCATGTAATCAGAAAAGAACAAGAATGAGGTTATTATTATCATTATTATTATTATTATTATTATTATTATTATTATTATTATTATTATTGTTATTACTATTATTATTATTATTATGTCAATACAACACAGCAAACGAGATCACTATGCTGTATTTCGTATTTCATCACCAGTCGGGCGCTTCCCAAGCACCTAGGACTGCGTGATGTAGCGGCAAATTATGTTTGCCGATCCCAGTAAAGCGGCCTTTCACAATTGACAGATGGAGATTTTGTCAATTCCGATGGTTTTCAAATGTCCGCTGAGATCCTTTGGTACTGCGCCCAGCGTGCCAAGTGCCACTGGGACCACTTTCACGGGCTTATGCCAGAGTCGTTGCAGCTCAATTTTTAGATCTTCATATTTCATTAATTTCTCTAGCTGCTTCTCCTCAATTCTGCTGTCTCCTGGGATTGCAATGTCGATGATCCATACTTTTTTTTTCTCCACGATCACAATGTCTGGTGTGTTATGCTTCAGAATTCGGTCAGTCTGAAGTCGGAAGTTGTTGTTGTTGTTGTTGTTGTTGTTGTTGTTATTATTATTATTATTATTATTATTATTATTATTATTATTATTAGCTTTTCTCACTTGGAAAGGGATGCAAAACAGCTATCACAAGTCTCGTAAAAAATGATTGCTATTAACATTGGGTTATGTAATGCTTCCTTTTTTGTTATTATTATTTTTAGCATGGAATTCCACAGCATGCTTTCCAGATAGCAGGAATAAATCCAGATGTTTGCTTTCTCCAAATTTAGCGCAGAGATGGGCAGAATGCCATCATTAAAACTTCTCTCTCTTTCTCTCTCTCTCTCACACACGCAGGGGAAAAACACAGCACAACACCTGCTGGAATCCAGAAGATTGGATAATGACTTTCACAATTGACCTGAGAACATAGGAAGAGAATCCTACAAGGCCTTGAATTAAAACTCTTTTGTTTAGTGGCCAATCAAAATGACTGGTTTTCTTGTAACCGTTCCAGGATCCCTGTGGTCAAATAATCAAAATTCAGATGTTTGGCAACTCGATCGCATTCAGGACGATTGGACCTTCTAACCAGCAAAGTCAATTGGGAAATCAGACTCACTTTACACCCAGGTTACTAATTTAATCACTGGGGCAAGAAAGATCGTAAAATGAGGGTCAATTCACTTAGCAAATGTCAAGATGTCCCAAAGGTGCTTTTTATTGGAGTAGTGTTTTACAGAAGCTAGCCCACCCAGATAGGTAGATCAGCTAGCTAATCTATCTCAGACCAGGAGATCAGAATCAGTAATCTTGAAGATAATTGAATACTGTGTGTCCAATCACACTTGGCCAATAAATAATTCTATTCCAGCGGTCCCCAAACTATGGCCCGCGGGCCACATGCGGCCCGCTGAGGCCATTTATCCGGCCCGTGGGTGAGTGACACAAAAGCACACACAAAAACAACTCCCTGCGCAGTCTTTTCAAACTAATATCAATCATCAAAAAAGTTGCAAAAGGTTTTTTTCTAATGTTGTCATCCAGGTACATACTTTTTTAAAATTGGTAATTGGTACAAGTCCCTTATCAGTTCTGAGATACTTAGCTTGCAGCTGTGAGGCAATTCACAGTCCTTCTTCTTTCATAAAGTGAAACACACTTTGCTCTGGTTTAGTTTCAAAATGGGGAAAATCAGCACACAAAGATCAAAGTCAGCAAAGCAGTCAGGAAACACAACGATCAGATAATCCTCCACAATGGCCAAACCCACAGGCTGCTCTTTATAGCAGCCTCACTAATGACCACAGCCCCACCCAACCACAGGTGGCCTCATTTTCTTTGATAATAATCTCTCAGTTGTTGCTGCCTATGCATCGCTCTCTGCATGTGTGGCTGTATCATTAACTCTTGTTCCGAATCCAAGGAGGAGCTAGATAATTGATCTCCTTCTGAGCTGTCTGCCACACTCTCCTCCTCCCTGTCACTCATGTCTTCTTGGTCAGAGGAGCCTTCATCATCAGATTCCACCGGGGGCAAAACAGGCCTGCAGCATGTGGATGTCTCCCCCACATCCACAGTCCTTGGGGCAGGAGCTGGGCCAGAGCTAACCACAACAGTAATCAGAACATTATGTAAACAACATAATGCTGTTTGTAAAAGACATGAAAAGGATTCGCCAGAGTTTCTGGCAGAAACGAAATTTGCTTTTTTGCCCTCCATCTCATCCCTCTGGGAATCTGTCCCAAATTCCTTTTAGCTCCATCAATCCCTTCTTCCTCTTCTAGGTTGACCTGGGAATGATTACAACTTGCATCCTGCCATCAGCAAACTATTAGTCTCTTATTTCCTTACAGGAATTAAAACTGTTCATGTAACAGTTCGAGGACCTGATTAATAACTGCTGTGAATCTTGACTAATATAGCAATATGCAAAAATATGAACTCTGTAAGAGATAAGAAACCTATTGATTTGGTCAATAAACAAACATTTATATGCAAAAGCTTTGGTCACTCACTCCATGAGAACCAGTGTGGTCTAGTGGTTATGCGCAAGGGAGGTGTAGGCAGCACACAGGGGTGTTGCATGTGAATGCACAGGAGGCAGGGCACATGGGGGGCATTAAATTATGGGTGTTGGCACTCATCCATGTGCAATAGCGCATATGCAAACACTTTTGGGGGGAAAAGGTTCACCATCACTGGTCTAGACCAGGGGTAAGCAAATTTGGCTCTTCTATGACTTGGGGACTTCAACTCCCAGAATTCCTGGGTCAATCATGCTAGCTCAGGAATTCTGGGATTTGAAGTCTACATGGCATTAAAGAGCCAACTTTGCCTAGCTCTGGTCTAGACTGTTGAAAAGTGGCAAAGGTTGACAAATCAACAGGAATAAACACTATCTTGTTTTCCTACAAAGAACAAGAGTGGAGGCCAATGACAACAAGGGGATTAATTAATTAATTTGTTTAGTGTGTCTGGGCAGCTGTGGGACACATTTTTGTGTGTGTGTGTGTGATGAAAACAAAAATCCTTCAAAGAGAAGGCCACAAGCAACATTTGGCAAAGCCAATTGCAACCTTTTTTCCAGAAAAGTAGTTTGTAAATTGTTTTAGCTCTTCAGGAGGTCAATTAGAACAGTAAGACGGTGGAATAGTTAATTGATCGTGCATCATTGTTGATGTATAGCAGTAATTCTCAACCTTTCTAATGCCGCGATTCCTTAGTACAGCTCCTCAAGTTGTGGTGACCCCCAACCATAAGTCTAGCGCCAATTCTCCCAACATAGTTTTAAGCTGATTGGCAGGAGGTTTGGATGGACACCCCCACTGTAAAGGCCTGATTGGTCGGATTGTAAAAATATGTTCCATGGTGGCAGAATAGAAGCTTTAGTTCCTAACACCATAGGAAATTTGTCTGTTCCCATGGTCTTTGGCGGCCCCTGTAAAACGGTCATTCAACCCCCATGCAAATTTCACAATCTGGCGGCCGTTATCATAGAAACATAGAAGTCTGACGGCAGAAAAAGACCTCATGGTCCGTCTAGTCTGCCCTTATACTATTTCCTGTATTTTATCTTAGGATGGATATATGTTTATCCCAGGCATGTTTACATTCAGTGACTGTGGATTTACCAACCACGTCTGCTGGAAGTTTGTTCCAAGCATCTATGACTCTTTCAGTCAAATAATATTTTCTCATGCTGCTTTTGATCTTTCCCCCAACTAACTTCAGATTGTGTCCCCTTGTTCTTGTGTTCACTTTCCTATTAAAAACACTTCCCTCCTGAACCTTATTTAACCCTTTGACATATTTAAATGTTTCGATCATGTCCCCCCTTTTCCCTTCTGTCCTCCAGACTATACAGATTGAGTTCATGAAGTCTTTCCTGATAAGTTTTATGCTCAAGGCCTTCCACCACTTTCGTAGCCCATCTTTGGACCTGTTCAATTTGATCAATATCTTTTTGTAGGTGATTTTTCCACAATCGGGAGAACACAAAAAAGGTTTTGTCCAAGCAGAAAATGTGTTGGGCTTGAATTCTAAGGGCTCGTTAAAATAAACCATATGCTGTCCTATTTTTTTTTTCTTTTTAAATTAGTTTCCGATTCTCATTTGTGTAAGACAGATTTTCCAAAAAGTAATTTTTCTTGGGCAGGTTGCATAATAAAACATTGGAGGGAAAATATTACATGCCATAGCAGCTTTGCTTGAGAAAGGAGCATGGATTTGGTTCTGCAACCGAACAAGACCGACACAGACTTCAGAGGAGAATCAGAACTGCAGAAAAAACAATTGCTACCAACCTGCCTTCCATTGAGGACCTGTAGACTGCAGGAGTCAAAAAGAGGGCAGTGAAAATATTTATACACCTCTCACATCCTGTACATAAATTGTGTCAACACCTCCCCTCAAAATGACTTTATAGAGCACTGTACACCAAGACAACCTTTTTCCCCCAGTCTGGAAAGCAAATCATTCCCTCTACACTGTCAAACTATTTCCTAAATCTGTACTATTAATCTCATCGCTCCCATCACCCATCTCCTCCCACGAATGACTGTATGACTGTAACTTTGTTGTTTGTATCCTTACAATTTATATTGACTGGTTCCTGATATGATTGCTTGCTTGATTTGTACCTGGGTTACCATTAAAAGTTGTAACTTATCATTTTTGACGAAGTTATCTTTTCTTTTGTGTACACTGAGAAACAGAGAAACGTAGAAACATAGAAGTCTGATGGCAGAAAAAGACCTCATGGTCCATCTAGTCTGCCCTTATACTATTTTCTGTATTTTATCTTAGGATGGATATATGTTTATCCCAGGCATGTTTAAATTCAGTTACTGTGGATTTATCTACCACGTCTGCTGGAAGTTTGTTCCAAGGATCTACTACTCTTTCTGTAAAATAATATTTTCTCATGTTGCTTTTGATCTTTCCCCCAACTAAGGTCAGATTTTACCCCTTGTTCTTGTGTTCACTTTCTATTAAAAACACTTCCCTCCTGGTCCTTATTTAACCCTTTAACATATTTAAATGTTTCGATCATGTTCCCCCTTTTTCTTCTGTCCTCCAGACTATACAGATTGAGTTCATGAAGTCTTTCCTGATACGTTTTATGCTTAAGACCTTCCACCATTCTTGTAGCCCATCTTTGGACCCGTTCAATTTTGTCAATATCTTTTTGGAGGTGAGGTCTCCAGAACTGAGGTGAGGTCTCCAGAACATGTACATCAAGACAAATTCCTTGTGTCTCCAATCACACATGGCCAATAAAATTCTGTTCTGTTCCATTCCGTTCCGTTCTGTTCTGTTTAAAGATGTCATTGAAGATAGATGCCAACATTAACACTTATAACTGTTGTAGCATCACCATGGCCAAAACTGGAGTGCTTGGAAAGTTTTCAAGCATTCCAGTTTTGGCCATGGGAATGCTACAACAGTTGTAATCAGGGGTGGGCAGAAGGCAGGACGGGGTGGAATGCAGTTCCACTGGCAGAAATGAAGCTGCGTGCACAGCTCCAGCTGACCGGTGGCTGTCACTTCCTGGATTACTGGTCTGCTGCTGCTGCTGCGTCTGCGCTCCTTGCTTTTTTCCTCTTTCCTCCTTCCTGGCTTCGAATGAGCTTCCCTCTCTGCTGCCTGGCTCCCTTCCAGCCTCACGCGGCCACCTCCCAAGGCCAGGAAGGAAGAAAGAGGAAAAAAGCGCAAAATGCGAAGCAAATTGTCACCCCAGCAAGCGACACTGGTGAGGTTGTAACAGTTCACTTGAACGATGATGACCGTTCAAGCCACTCCCACCTGGTCACATGGCCAGCAAGCCACTCCTAACCAGGCACATGACCATCAAACCACACCCACAAAATAAGCCACGCCCACAGTTTGGCAGTAAAAAAAATGGCTGCCCATTACTGGCTGTAAGCGTTAAAAAACGGACATAAATCACTTTTTTCAATGCCGTTGTCACTAAATGAGTGGTTGCAAGCCGAGACTTGCCTGTACTTTATTCCTGTTTAATTTTTTGGCTATTTTAAAGTTGACTTTTATTTTTAGCCTTGTTTTTCATCGTAATCTTCAGTGGCATCTGGGTAAAGGTTTATTTTAATGGGAATAGCCTATTAATTTTTTTAAATTTCAGCTGTCCTCTTTAGCATCTTCTCAGGGCCTCTGGGCTGCCTAAATTTAGCTCTCAGATAAAGAAGCTGGATGAGTGAATGTTCTCGTCGCATCTAAGGATGCCAGCGGCCACATTTCTCTCTTCACAGAAATGGCTGTGCCAAGAAAGCTAGACTAGAAGTGGGCTCTCTATAAATAATTTTTTGGAAAAAAAATGTTTGTGGTAAAAAGTTAACAGGCTATATATCGCATTTTCACATGGTGGTAAGTTTCCGAAACTGGCGTGTCTCAAAGGGAAGCTAACTTTTGCATGAGTGTATATCAAAAAATTTACGATGGACATTAATCCCCAGGTAGCGGCTATTTAATGTGGAATTCTAGCCCCTGGTTAAGGCTGGAAAAAAAATCTACATTTCGTTAGTGCCTCATTAGGGCTGAAAAAACCTTTTAAGGAGAGAGTATATCATAATGTGTATCAAGTAATGGGCAGCCAAAATTTTTACTGCCACACTGTGCGTGTGGCTTATAGTGTGGGTGTGGCTTAATGGTCATGTGACTGGGTAGGAGTGGTTTGAACGATCATCATCGTTCAAGTGAACTGTTACGTCCTCGACTTACATCCTTACCAGTGTCACTCGCTGGGGTGACAATTTGCTTCGCGTTTCCCATGCTCCCCTTCCTGGGTTGCCCGCCCTGCCTCAGGCTGGGTAGGTAGGCGAACAGGTGCTGCCAGAAGCATAAATGCTGCCAGCGCCGCTTTCACCCACGCCTTCTGCTTGCACCTCAGGTGGGAGGTGGCCCTGTAAGGCTGGAGGGGAACCAGGCAGCAGAGAGGGAAGCTCGTCCGAGGCCAGGAAGGAGGAAAGAGGAAAAAAGCAAGGAGCGCAGACACAGCAGCAGCAGCTGGGGGGAAAAGGAGAGCCGAGCTGAGACCAGTAATCCAGGAAGTGACAGCCGCCGATCAGCTGGAGCTGCACACGCATCTTCATTTCCGCCGGTGGAACTGCGTTCCACCCCATCCTGCTGGCTGCCCACCAATGTGTGTATCATAATTCAGGGCATGAAGCTGCTTCTGAGCTGCGTGTCACCTCTTTCTCATGAATTTAAGATCCTTCTTGGGTGGTCCTCCTAGCCGAGCCCAAAGCCACCATCTGTGCCAGCCCTCTGCCTGGGCATTGCAAAGCAGAACATGGCATCTCACACCCAAAAAGATTCTCATGAGTAGACCTGGGCAAGATGCGGCCCGCCCACTGTCTGTGATCGGCTCGCGGAGGTTGGTCCAACATTTCTAGATAAGAACCTGTTCAAGATATAATATATAATATTATAATATATAATATATAATATATAATATTATAATATATAATATATAATATATAATATATAATATATAATATATAATATATAATATATAATATATAATATATAATATATAATATATAATATATAATATATAATATATAATATATAATATATAATATATAATATATAATATATAATATATAATATATAATATATAATATATAATATATAATATATAATATATAACATATAACATATAACATATAACATATAATATATAATAATTTATTATATATAATCTATAATATATAATATAATTATAATTTATAATTATAATAGAATTAACTCAGTTCCACCCAATAATATACAGTATGGAGATTCAATCTAGGCTCCAAAAGTCTTGTAATCCAGTGGAGTGATCTTTAAATATGTTACCTATTACCCACACAAAGACCATAACTCCTCAGCTCAAGCAATCGACACCCAGAAAAGCAAAGCTTGAGATTAACATTAGATTGGCAATCAAGATGCAAACAATACTCAATCGAGGAACTGGCCAACATAGATAACAATTAAGCAGCAAACAGCAGCTTAAATAAGGAACCACCAAGAACACTCTGACACAACAAACCACTAGTTGTTCTGCCGGCGTGTTTCAACCGCCCGTAATTACAGGGTAATTAGTCCAGGAAGACACACACCACACGATAAAAGGAAAACCCAAAAGTTTTTATAAACAGAAAAACAGAAACAGCTCCCTTTTAAAATGTCAAAGGGATTTTCTGGTACACACAAGGCACAGGTTAAATGCAGTCCAATTGCTCACCCAATAACTGGGAGATTGAGTCCAGTTCTAAAGCCCAGAGAGTCCACACACAATCTTGAACAGCACAAAAGCCACAATCTTGATGAAACAATGAATCTGATAAACTGCCATGAGGCTAAAACACCAGGCTGTGTAGCACTAATTACTGGAGCCCCACCCAACCACAGGTGGCCTCATTTTCTCTTGTAGTAATCCTTCAGTTGTTATCTCCTATGCATCACTCTACGCATGCGTGGATGTGTCATTAATTCTTGTTCAGAATCCACGGATGATACAGATGATTGTTCTCCTCCTGGGCTGTCTGCCAAACTCCCCTCTTCCCTGTCACTCAGGCTTCCTTGGTGAGAGGAGGCTTCGTTGGCAGATTCCATCGGAAGCAAAACAGGCTTGCAGCATGTGGATGTTTCCCCCACATCCACCTGCACATTCCTTGGGGCAGGAGCTGGGCCAGAGCTAACCACAACACTAGTATACAAAATGAGACCAAACACCACTTCCTAACACTGATGATGTTGCCTAGGTCTAGGGAAGGGCTAATACCACTCTGTAGAGCCTTAGTTGGACCACAACTAGAGTCCTGCATCCCAATTTGGCCACCACACTACAAAAAAGACATTGACACTCTAGAGAAAGTGTAGAGGAGAGCAACCAGGATGATTAGGGGTCTGGAGACTATAACATACAAAAAGCAGTTGCAACTGGGCATGGACAATCTAGTGAAGAGAAGGACAAGGAGAGACATGATAGCAGTCTTCCAATATTTGAGGGGTTGCCACAGAGAGGAAGGAGTTAAGCTATTCTCCAAAGCACTCAAAGGCTGGAATAACGGATGGAAACTAACCAAGGAGAGATTCATTTCTTTTTAAAACTTTACTTAAATTTTCCAATATAATAAAAAGAATAAACATAATTTATGTTTATAATAATAAACACGATTTGAGTCTTGCCCACAAGATCATATGCTGCAACGTCCTACCGGTCAACGACTACTTCAGCTTCAACCACAACACAACACAAGAGCACGCAACAGATTCAAACTTAATACGCACCGCTCCAAACTTGACTGTAAAAAATATGATTCCAACAATCGAGTTATCGAAGCGTGGAACTCATTACCGGACTCAATTGTGTCAACCCCTAACCCCCAACATTTCTCCCTTAGACTCTCCACGACCTCTCCATGTTCCTAAGAGGCCAGTAAGGGGCGTCCATGAGTGCACTGGTGTGCCTTTCGTCCCCTGTCCAATTATCTTTCCTCTCTTTCACCTATCATATATATTCTCTTCCTTTCATATATCCTCTCCTCTAAGTTCACCTTTACCCTTATATATATATTACTACATGTCTATTTTTCTTCCTACATATTTGTGCATTGGACAAATGAATAAATAAATAAAATAAAATAAACATATGCAGATCATCATAACCCATTTCTGAATCAATATGCAACAATTTCAAATTTGGTTCGTTACTTACACCCTTCCTTCAAAAGAAATCCTGGTTTTGCCAACATCCTAGAAGTTTGTTTCGAACGGAAAGGTGGGGCTGGTCTGTTAAAACAGTTTATAGTTTGGCTCAAAAACCCTTTGAAATGTGTCTCTCTAGGATGAATCCAGACTCCAGAAACTAAAGAGAGTTTAAGTTTCAAGCTTTATTGGATTTATATGCCGCCCCTCTCCGAAAACTCGGGGCAGCTAACAACAATCATGAACAATATACAATAAAATCCAATACTAAAAGCAAATTAAAACCCCTTAATATATAAAAACCAAACATACATACAAACATACCATGTATACAGTCGTAACGGCCTAGGGAAGAAAAAAGTCTTAATTCCCCCATG
Source organism: Erythrolamprus reginae (assembly GCF_031021105.1). NCBI lineage: Eukaryota > Metazoa > Chordata > Lepidosauria > Squamata > Dipsadidae > Erythrolamprus > Erythrolamprus reginae. The sequence continues at coordinate 9,063,588 of NC_091955.1, read as the reverse complement.
CCTGGCAGCAGAGGTGGGCTTTAAGTAGCTTACGAAAGGCAAGGAGGGTGGGGGCTATTCTAATCTCTGGGGGGAGTTGGTTCCAGAGGGCCGGGGCCGCCACAGAGAAGGCTCTTCTCTTGGGTCCCGCCAAGTGGCATTGTTTAGTTGACGGGACCCGGAGAAGACCCACTCTGTGGGACCTAACTGGCCGCTGGGATTTGTGCGGCAGAAGGCGGTCCCTGAGGTAATCTGGTCCGGTGCCATGAAGGGCTTTATAGGTCATAACCAACACTTTGAATTGTGACCGGAAACTGATCGGCAACCAATGCAGACTGCGGAGTGTTGGTGTGACATGGGCATATTTAGGGAAGCCCATGATTGCTCTCGCAGCTGCATTCTGCACGATCTGAAGTTTCCGAACACTTTTCAAAGGTAGCCCCATGTAGAGAGTGTTACAGTAGTCGAGCCTCGAAGTGATGAGGGCATGAGTGACTGTGAGCAGTGAGTCCCGGTCCAGATAGGTTTGCAACTGATGCACCAGGCGAACCTGGGCAAACGCCCCCCTCGCCACAGCTGAAAGATGGTTCTCTAATGTGAGCTGTGGATCGAGGAGGACGCCCAAGTTGCGAACCCTCTCCGAGGGGGTCAATGATTCTCCCCCCAGGGTGATGGACGGACAGATGGAATTGTCCTTGGGAGGCAAGACCCACAGCCACTCCGTCTTGAATTACCCGCTCAAGTCCGAAATCTAGCATGGTTAATGAATGTACAAAATGCTGGAAGTTGCAAAAAAAAAAAATGATCTTAAGAATGGGGCAAATTCAAAACACTTACGCAGAACCAAGACCACCTACTAAGATAGATGCACACTCACTCATAAATACACATTACAATGAAATTATGACCCAGCGACAGAACAAGTTAAAAGGTTACGATAAAGTGGTTGAAAAGTTTTGAAGAAACAATTACAGTACCGCAACAGGAAGCATGATGGAGGGGGAGTAAATCAATAAAATTTTTCTCACACAATAACTCAAGAGAAACACATAAAATGGTTTATGGACACCGTATGATCCCATCAATGATTTTTTTTAAAAAAAAATGAATGCATTGTATAATATATATGTGTCGTGTTGTGATGTCGAAGGAGCATTTTATCCTAAGTGGTAACTGTATAAAATTAACTCAAAAGTAGAGGAAAGTGTTATTCAAAACATTTTAAAAGCAAAGTTTGAATTGAAACCTTGTTTTTTAAAAAATTAGGAAATTTATTTATTTTATTTATTAATCAGATTTGTATGCCGCCCCTCTCCGCAGACTCGGGGCGGCTCACAGCAATAATAATACAATGCAAACAAATCTAATATTTAAGTTAATTTAAAACCCCAATTTAGAAACCAATCATACATACTAACATAACATGCATAAATTTTATAAGCTTAGGGGGAGGGAAAGTATCAATTCCCCCATGCCTGACGACAGAGGTGGGTTTTAAGGAGCTTACGAAAGGCTAGGAGGGTGGGGAAAACTCTGATATCTGGGGGGAGTTGGTTCCAAAGGGTCGGGGCTGCCACAGAGAAGGCTCTTTCCCAAGGACATTGTTTAGTTGACAGAACCCGGAGAAGGCCAACTCTGTGGGACCTAACTGGTCGCTGGGATTCGTGCGGCAGAAGGCGGTCCCAGAGATATTCTGGTCCGGTGCCATGAAGGGCTTTATAGGTCATAACCAACACTTTGAATTGTGACCGGAAACTGATCGGCAACCAATGCAGACTGCGGAGTGTTGGTGTGACATGGGCATATTTAGGAAAGCCAATGATAGCTCTCACAGCTGCATTCTGCACGATCTGAAGTTTCCGAACACTTTTCAAAGGTAGCCCCATGGACATAGTTCCCTCTAAGCTGAGCAGTGAGCAATCGCTCACTTAAAAATCATCATCAACTCAGAGTTTTTCAAACCTGCCCAGAAGCCGAAAGGGAAAGAGTGAGAGGGAAAGAGTGCCACCCAGTCCCGAAGGGACTGCCGCTCAGACACTATACTTTTCCGCCCACCCAAAAAAAAAATTAGAGGGAACACTGCCCATGGGGAGAGCGTTACAGTAGTCGAACCTGGGCAAACGCCCCCCCTCGCCACAGCTGAAAGATGTTTCTCTAATGTGAGCTGTGGATCGAGGAGGACGCCCAAGTTGCGGACCCTCTCTGAGGGGGTTAGTGATTTCCCCCCCCCCCAGGGTAATGGACGGACAGATGGAATTGTCCTTGGGAGGCAAAACCCACAGCCACTCCATCTTATCAGGGTTGAGTTTGAGTCTGTCCGAGAACACATAAATAACAATATTGTGTTAACCTAGCACAATATTAGAAGTGAAACTCTTTGCTAAAAAAAATTAGACTGGAAAATGAAGATTGCATGCAGTAATTGGCAAAATTAACACTATTCAGAAGAGAACTTTGGCCCAATTTAAGCAAGAATATATATCTGTAGGAGAAGGGTTGGCAGAGGAGGATTTAAAAAGTTATTAGCCTACAATCCTTAGATAGCTATAAACGAAATCCAACCACCTTGATTGCCACTAAACCTAACAGTAACTAGGTACTGGTTGTTAACTGAGATGATTCTATGCTTAGACTTTAAGCAATAAACCAGTTAAATTGAAGCTCCAAATAAGGACCTGTTTTTTTCATGCCTGATAATTTCCCATGTATATCACCTCAAGGTAGACATTTACAGGCTGATTTTTAAAGAGGAAACAGTTGATGTCAGGACTGGGACTGGAAATAATTCCAACATTTATAAATGCTGATGTAATTATCAGCCAGGGTGCAATAGGACGGAGCTTAAAATCAAATAATTACTGTTTGTATTGATACTATTATTTCTGATTTTCCTTTCTCTTTTTTTCCTTTTATAGGATTACTGTCATTTCTACTTGAACTAATGATAAGGATAGATGGCAATGAAATTAAAATGGATTGGGTTTTTTTTAACCCAGAGTTGCCTCTAGAGAAAATAGGCAGCACACAAATCAATCAATCAATCAATCAATCTTAGTTCTTCACAGCTGCTAATCTGTGAGTTAATGAAATGATGAACTTCAAATTTCATGTTAATTGTAAGCTTCCTGTTCATTTACTTATATTTTATTATTATCCATCCACTATGGTTTTTCCTTACTTTTCTCCTTTTTCTAGTTATTTATTTGGAGTTTTTAAATATGTTATTATGGATGGATGGATGGAGATATATAGATATATAGATAGATAGATAGATAGATAGATAGATAGATAGATAGATATGGATGGATAGATAGATAGATAGATAGGGATGGATGGATGGATGGATAGATAGATAGATAGATAGATAGATAGATAGATAGATAGATAGATAGATAGATGACAGATTAGTCTTCTATCGTTCCTATCACATATCTCCTCCCACTTATGACGTATGATTGTTCCTTGTATCCTTATGATACAAAATTAATATTGATTGTTTCCTCACTGCTTATTTATATTCTATGACAATCATTGTGTTGATTGACTCATAATTCTTGACAAATGTATCTTTTCTTTTATGTACACTGAGAGATTATGCACCAAAGAAAAAAAATCCTTGTGTGTCCAATCACACTTGGCCAATAAAAAAAGTCTATTCTATTCTATTCCATTCCATTCCATTCTATTCTATTCTATGACAGACGATGATAGGTAGGTAGGTAAGTAGGTAGGCAGGCAGAGAGAGATGGATGGATTAATGGATAGGATGGACAGACACATAATTAAGACAGACAGACAAACAATACCAAAGATCCCTGAGGCATTCATAGATTTCTAACATAGGAATGAGCAAGAAGCAAATATTTTCTTGCAAGAAGCAAGAAAATAGCAATAGCAATAGTATTTAGACTATTATTATTATTATTATTATTATTATTATTATTATTATTATTAATAATAATTAGATTTGTTTGCCACCCCTCTCCGTAGACTCGGGGTGGCTCACAGCAATAATTAAAACAGTGTAAAACAAATCTAATATTTAAAAATATCTAAAAACCCCTTATTTAAAAAGCCAAAAATACACACAAACATACCATGCATAAACTATATAGATCTAGGGGAGAAGTCTCAATTCCCCCACGCCTGACGACAGAGGTGGGTTTTAAGGAGTTTACGAAAGGCAAGGAGGGTGGGGGCAATCCTAATCTCCGGGGGGAGCTGGTTCTAGAGGGTTGGGGTTGCCACAGAGAAGGCTCTTCCCCTGGGTCCTGCCAGACGACATTGTTTAGTCAACAGGACCCAGAGAAGGCCAACTCTGTGGGACCTAATTGGTCGCTTGGATTCGTGCAGCAGAAGGCGGTCCCGGAGATATTCTGGTCCGATGCCATGAAGGGATTTATAAGTCATAACCAACACTTTGAATTGTGACCGGAAACTGATCGGCAACCAATGCAGACTGCGGAGTGTTGGTGTAACATGGGCATATTTGGGAAAGCCCATGATTGCTCTCGCAGCTGCATTCTGCACGATCTGAAGTTTCCAAACACTTTTCAAAAGTAGCCCCATGTACAGAGCGTTACAGTAGTTGAACCTCGAGGTGATGAGTGCATGAGGGCATTTACTGCTTCACAGTGCTTTATAGCCCTCTCTAAGTGATTTACAGAATCAGCCTGTTGTCCCCAACAATCTCGGTCTTCATTTGACCCACCTCGGAAGGATGGAAGGCTGAGTCAACCTTGAACCGGTGGTGAGATTTGAACTGCTGAACTACAATTAGCAGTTAGCTGAAGTAGCCCTGCAGTGCCACCCCGGCTACAAAAATGACCACTTTTGTAATGCAGAAAGAGACCTTGAGCAAATCATTTCCCTCTTAGCCCTTTTCAGCATCAGGCTGGCTGATCAAACCCCGTTGTGGTGACCGGCGCAGCAGAAAAACAACCAATTCTTGTAACTACACAGAGCAAATACTAAGAAAGTAATCCAAAGGGTAAAAATTCCGGTCCGGGTAGATGACTTTGTGTATCTTGGCAAACTGTTCCCTAACAATGGGGGGAATGATTGGAAATGGTTTCAGGTGTGTAAATACTAACAAGGACATACTGCCTAGTATGTGGACATTTGCAAGCAAAAGACACATGTAGGAAGTAGTTTTAAAAAAAATCTGGAGAGAAGAGAATGCGTCTGCCCCTTTGGTTACATGGAACTGGAGAAATAACAGAATAACAGATCTGTGTTGTGGTTCAGCCTGAGGCTGCTCAGGGACCGGCTGTGTCTCTGCTGGCTCAATGCCCGGAGGAGGATGACAGCAAAGAGGAGGGGGCTGAACAGTCGGACGGGGGAGAGGAAAATCAGGAATGGGATGAAGGAGAACAGCATGAGAGCCCCGGGGGGGGGGGGGGACTCTCCCCAGCCAGTCGTTTGGAGTCATTAGGTGATGAAGCTCAAGCCGTCATTGACATGTGACAGAGACGGTCAGATCAAAGAAAGGAGCAATTAAAGAAGTATTATCAGCACTGAATTAGGAACAGCTGGGTTTGGGTGTGGTCCTCCTTAGCAGGGTTTAAAAGGCAGGCAAGCCCTTGAAGCCATGTGGAGTGTTATCAGTTTGGAGTTGCGTTATCCTGTCTTGTTTCTCGGCGTCTCTGTTTCTGGCTTGTGGCCCAGCAGCTTTGGAAGACCCGTGGGAGGTGTAGGTCTGCTATCTACAGCCTCGGCTTGGCAGCAAGAATTCTGTATTGCTGCATGGACTTTTGCCTTCGTGGATATATCTGAAGATACAGCGTTTTCCTGTTTGTAAGGACATTTTCTGTTACCTGTGTTTTTCTTGAATTTTATAAAACTGCCTTTGCCTTTTACCAGTGTGTCTGGCTTCTCTTTTTGGGTTGGTATTGGCTTCTGGAGTGACCCAGACAGAACAATCTGGAAGGGACTTTTGAGATTCAACCTACTGCTCCAAGCAGGAAAACTTATATGATGTCAGATAAATGGTTGTCCAATCTCTTCTTAAAACTCTTCAGTGTTGGACCATCTGTAACTTCTAAAAGCCATTTGTTCCACTGATTAATTGTTCAAACTGTCAGGAAATATCTCCTTAGTTCTAAGTTGCTTCTCTCCTTGTTTAGTTTCCTTCCATTGCTTCTTGTTTTACCTCCAGGTGCTTTGGAGAATAGATTGACTCCTTCTTCTTTGAGCAACCCCAGAGATATTGAAACACTGCTATCATGTCTCCCCTGGTCCTTCTTTTCATTAAACTAGACATACCGAAATTCCTGCAACTGTTCTTCTTCTGTTTTAGCCTCCAGTCCCCTAATCATTTTTGTTGCTCTTCTCTGCACATTTTTTCTAGAGTCTCAACATCCTTTTTGCATCGTGGTGACCAAAACCGAATGCAGTATTCCAAGTGTGGCCTTACCAAGGCCTTATAAAGTGGCATTAACACTTTACGTGATCTTGATTCTATCCCTCTGTTAATGCAGCCTAGAACTGTGTTGGCTTTTTTGGCAGCTGCTGCACAGGGCTGGCTCCTATTTCAATGGTTGTCCACTAGGACTCCAAGGTCCCTCTCACCTTGCCAAATTTGTGCAGCCGAAGACACCTTTCCATGCTGGTTTTCTTTTTTTAAAAAATGTGCCTCTTGGATTGTCTTCCTTGAAATTTCAGTGCCATCCCAAGAAAGTGGTTTAAACTATGCGGCCCAACAATTTTTGCAGCAAAACAATGAGCTCTCTTCAAGATGAGAAAAACATCGGGCACAGAAAGGGACGGGAGGGAGCCCATTAATTTGGAACATATGAGGACAAAGGGAAAGGAATTTCTGAAGCAGACAGCAAGGGAAGGGACCAGTAAACAGCGTAGGGGAAAGAATGGGGGGGAAAAGTGGAGAAAACAAGTGTAAAATGTGATACATCAATTATACTGTGCACTTCTCTGAGTCAGTTTATCCAATTGTTGCTTTCAAGAGTGGCAATCCATGCCTTGGTATCCAAAACAAAATACAGTGATACCTCTACTTACGAACTTAATTCGTTCCGTGACCAGGTTCTTAAGTAGAAAAGTTTGTAAGAAGAAGCAATTTTTCCCAAAGGAATCAATGTAAAAGCAAATAATGTGTGCGATTTGGAAAAGCACAGGGAGGGTGGAGGCCCTGTTTCCACCCAGGGGATTCCTAGAGAGGCCCCAGGATGGCTTGTCCCCCCCCCCTTTTCGGGCCCGGTTTCCTCCCAGGATATTCCTAGAGAGGCCCCATGGAGGCTTCTCCCCCTCTTTTCAGGCCCAGTTTCCTCCCAGAATATTCCTAGAGAGGCCCCATGGAGGCTTCTCCCCCCTTTTCTCTCCCTGTTTCCTCCCAGGAGATTCCTACAGAGGCCCCATGGAGGCTTCTCCCCCCTTTTGGGGCCCGGTTTCCTCCCAGGAGATTCCTACAGAGGCCCCACAGAGGCTTCTCCCCCCCCTTTTCGGGCCCTGTTTCCTCCCAGAATATTCCTAGAGAGGCCCCATGGAGGCTTCTCCCCCCTTTTCTCTCCCTGTTTCCTCCCAGGAGATTCCTACAGAGGCCCCATGGAGGCTTCTCCCCCCTTTTGGGGCCCGGTTTCCTCCCAGGAGATTCCTAGAGAGGCCCCACGTAGGCTTCTCCATGGCTTTTCGGGCCCTGTTTCCTCCCACGATATTCCTAGAGAGGCCCCACTGAGGCTTCTCCCTCCCTTTTGGGGCCCTGTTTCCTCCCAGGAGATTCCTAGAGAGGCCCCACGGAGGCTTCTCCCTGCCTTTTCCGGTTACAGTTTCGGAGGCTCGGGTTTGTAAGTGGGAAAGAGGTTCTTGAGAAGAGGCAAAAAATATATTGAACACCCGGTTCTTATCTAGAAAAGTTCGTAAGTAGAGGCCTTCTTAGGTAGAGGTGCCACTGTAAAGGGATATTCCAAAGAACTTTGCTTGGCTGCCTGTTTTGTCATAAGCACAACCACGCCATCATCCAAAGTTTTTCTCAGGGAAATAAAGCAAAACAAAACACTTGGCCGCACCGCAGGGTGCTTGAAGTTGGCTGAGAGGATCCAAGGAGGATCCAAAGGCACTTACTTCCCTCCTTCTGTGCAACGTTGGATGCTAAACGGTGAAGTCATTGAGGGTGGAAGCCTCTATTCAGGCCACAATTCCAAGGAACAGGCATGGGCTTGCCAGCTCTGAAGTACGTAAGCGTGGAGAGACCTTTGAGGAGAAAAGGAACTGAATTCCACTTTTACGTGCAGATAGGAGACGCACGTTCCTTAGTGTACTTCCTGTGTTTGTGCCACAATGTTAATATGCAGAGAAGAAGGTCTGTAAAGTGGTACCTCTACTTGCATACTTAACGGGTGCTCAATATTTTTTTGCCTCTTCTCAAGAACCATTTTCCACTTAAAAACCCGAGCCTCCGAAACTGTAACTGGAAAATGCAGGGAGAAGCCTCTGTGGGGCCTCTGTAGGAATCTTCTAGGAGGAAACAGGGTCGAAAAAGGCGGGAAGAAGCCTCCATGGGGCCTCTCTAGGAATCTCCTGGGAGGAAACAGGACCAGAAAAGATGGGGAGAAGCCTCCATGGGGCCTCTCTAGGAATCTCCTGGGAGGAAACAGGACCAGAAAAGGTGGGGAGAAGCCTCCATGGGGCCTCTCTAGGAATCTCCTGGGAGGAAACAGGGTCGAAAAAGGCAGGGAGAAGCCTCCATGGGGCCTCTCTAGGAATCTCCTGGGAGGAAACAGGGCCAGAGAAGGTGGGGAGAAGCCTTCATGGGGCCTCTCTAGGAATCTCCTGGGAGGAAACAGGGCCAGAAAAGGTGGGGAGAAGCCTCCATGGAGCCTCTCTAGGAATCTCCTGGGAGGAAACAGGGCCGGAAAAGGCAGGGTGAAGCCTCTGTGGGGCCTCTCTAGGAATCTCCTGGGAGGAAACAGGGCCGGAAAAGGCAGGGTGAAGCCTCTGTGGGGCCTCTCTAGGAATCTCCTGGGAGGAAACAGTGACTCCACCCTCCCTGTCGTTTCCCCAATCACACACATTATTTGCTCTTACATAGATTCCTATGGGAAAAATTGCTTCTTCTTACAAACTGAATAAGTAAGATGATTGAGATCTTATAATATTGAAAATATTCAATATTCTTCTCCGTCTCTCTCTTTCTCCTTCTCCTCCTCCTCATCTTCCTCCTCTGCTGGCCAAAAGTGGATATTAGGAAATTCCAAAAGGAACCCCAATGAAATTCTCTATTTTTTAATTTTATTTTATTCTTGGGGTTTTTTTTTTCCTTTTACCACTTTACAGCCAGTTCCCTTTTTCCAATTCTCCTATTGTGAAAATTATTATGATTGTTTTATATCATTTGATCCATTTCTCTTGTATCATTTCCTTCTTTCCAATCTATTGCACAATTCACAAGACTGGGGAAGACTCAGATAACAAGGACATCGTACCATCTTCACAATAAAATCCCCCGAAGCTCTCCATTAAATATAAATTCCAGCAAAGAAAAAGAGTGAAACCTTTTCAATACATTGTCATTTCTGCATTGATCACTCATGTACTACCTTTCGGTAAGCATTCTTCAAAATGTTTCTAATAAGATCAAGTCATTTCAGGGTCTGGAAAATGTATATTTCCTCTCCTATTTGTCCTGTTATAAATCAAGCACCATAGTGCACTCTGTTTCAAATAAACTGGCACACACTGGATATTCTTGCTGAAAACTATCTCACATATGCTTGCAAAAATATTTTTCCAACGTTTTATAGATAGGAGTCCTCTGTTAATAACAGTAGATTTGCTTGATCTTTCTTTTTTCCCCTCTCAAGTAAGACGATTCCTTTTAAAGAATTGATTAGTCCTTAAAGACACTCAGTTATAAATACTAAAGTTTTGCCGTTATGAATATGATGGTTATGTACAGATGTTAAATTATACCGGTTAATGACTGAACCAGTATATGAGGATTGAAGAAAGAAGAAAGGAAGGGGGAGAGAGAGGGAGGGAGGGAGAAAGAGAGAAAGAAAGAAAGAAAGAAAGAAGGAAAGAAAGAAAAAAAGAAGGAAGGAAAGAAAGAAAGAAAGAAAGAAAGAAAGAAAGGGAAATAGAAGGAAAGGGAGAGAGAGACGGAACAAAGGAGAAAGAGAGAGAGAAAGAAAGAAGGGAAGGAAGGAAGGAAAAAAAGAAAGAAAGAAAGAAAGAGAGAGAGAGAGAGAGAAAGGGAAATAGAAGGAAAGGGAGAGAGAGATGGAACAAAGGAGAAAGAGAGAGAGAAAGAAAGAAGGGAAGGAAAGAAAGAAAGAAAAATAGAGAGAAGGAAAGGGAGGGAAGAGAATGAAGGAAGGATAAAGAGAGAAAGAGAGAAAGAAAGAAGGAAGGAAGGAATAGAGAGAAGGAAAGGGAGGGAAAGAAAAGGAGAGAAGGAAGGGAGGGAGGGAGGGAAGAAGGTAAAGAGAGAGAAAGAAAGAAGGAAGAAAGGAAGGAAGGAAGGAAGGAAGGAAGGAAGGAAGAGGCAATTGCTGTCAAAGCTTACAAAATAATGAGAATTGTAATGCTGACATGTCTTACCAAGCTGTTTTCAGAGAGACCATCCCAAGATTTGAAATCTGCTATACCAATAGTGTATTTACATATTTATCCTAATCCGTACATAAAAATACCATATCCAATACTTGGTTTCAGGTTCATCTCCAGACCTTGTAGACCCACAATGGAGGCCCGTCCTCCTTTGAATGCCTCCTTCTGTAGCATTAAGCACCTCTCTCTCTGGTACCCCTTCTCTCTCCTTACACAGTGTGTACGTGCAATCTTTACTCAGTGTTTAATTGGAAAAAGAGATTCACCACTTTCTGGTCTTAAAATCCTGGCATTTCAGACATTGTTTCCAAGTGTTCGCGAAAGGGCCTTTTTCCCTGTGCAATTAAGAACCTTAAAACACATGGAGGAGATTTGTGGAGCCATACGGAAGTTTATAGGAGGGGATATTTTTTTTGCTCCTTTTGATTGAAGGAAAGTGAGGCATTTTGTGGGGACTGGACCAGGCAGAAGATGGGGGCCAATTAACCTTCTGCTCCATGAATAAACCATCGGCTACAAAGGACTCTCGGATAGCTGGAAGAACAGATTCCACCAGTGGTGAAATACTATTGGTATGCTCCAGTTCGGGCATATCATGCGGCCTGTAAGGGCCCACAGAGTTGGCCTTCTCCAGGTCCCATCCGCCAAACAATATCGGTTGGCGGGACCTTGGGGAAGAGCCTTCTCTGTGGTGGCTCCGACCATGTGGAATCAACTGCCCCCAGAGATTCGCATTATCTCCTCCCTACCAGTCTTCCAGAAAGCCATCAAGATCTGGTTTTTCCGGCAGGCCTGGAATTAGGATTGACTGTTAGTATGCGCGGGTTTTTTTTATGATATAGTAGTTTTTATGGGATTGTAGATTTTAGCAATGTCTTTATTGCTCTTTTTACTCGTATTGTATTTATAACTGTTGTTAGCCGCTCAGAGTCCATTTTGGAGTGAGCGGTATATAAATGAAATAAAATAGATGGATGGATGGATACAGTAGGTAGATCGATAGATCGATAGATCGATAGGTAGGTAGGTAGGTAGGTAGGTAGGTAGGTAGGTAGATAGATAGATAGATAGATAGATAGATAGATAGATAGATAGATAGATAGATAGATAGATAGATAGATAGATAGATAGATAGATAGATGATGGACGGACGGATGGATAGATGGATGACAGATAGATGGATGGATACAGTAGATAGACAGATGACAGATAGATAGATAGATAGATAGATAGATAGTTAGATAGTTAGATAGATAGATAGATGATAGATAGATAGATAGATAGATAGATAGATAGATAGATAGATAGATAGATAGATAGATAGATGAGAATGGGGGAATGGCAGGAAACTGGCCGGGCCTTAGTGCCGCTCTCAAATTTCCTGGGAAATTTTTCCGGGCTCGGGATCTTAAGTAGAAAATGGTTCTTAAGAAGAGGCAAAAAAATCCTGAACACCCGGTTCTTATCTAGAAAAGTTCTTAAGTCGAGGTACCACTGCCTATCGGTGAAAATCTCCCAGTTCTCACTCACACGAGTGTCTTCATACAACATCTCACATCTGTAGCCCCCAAAGACACCAGGCCTTCCCGTTGTCGGTAAATGAACTACTGTAAGCCAAGGACTAGCTGAATTTTCATTGCCTTATCCTGTAAGTAGTACTTAAACCACACAATATAACTCCAAGTAAATCAAACTTCTGTGAAATCAAACTGTCCCCTTAGGAAGCCACACCGATCGGCAAATCAATTTCACCTGCTGTTGTGCCCATTCAACTTTGTACACGAGAATATTTCATTCATTCAGATGTAGGATGTGTTCTTTGAGTGTTCCCCTTGTTGTTGTTTTTGAGCAGTGTATCTCTGCCTTGCTAGCCTCCTTTCCTCCTTTCCTTTCTTAAACTTCCATTTCTACTTCTTGCCTAAAAGTCCATCTGGCAGAACAAAGTCCACGATGCCTGTGAGTTTGATTTCGCCTTAAAAGTCTTTTTGCAAGCCGTATGTTTCGCATGCTCTTCTTTAAAAATCTCTTTGATAGTGTGTTTTTTCTTTCCCCCACTTCAACCAATTTTTGAAGACAATACCATCGCCTTGCGAGGGGCCCATAAGTCACACACAGAAGCTGAAAATTGAAACCAGAAGACAAGACAATGGAGGCCGCACCCGGTAAGGAGCTGAGCCGCACGAACTCAAGGTTTCCCTCACTCCGCCAAAAGGAAAAATAATTTCCCTCCACGTGGGAAGTTGGACGATTAGATGATTGATCCTAAAGCTGCCTTCCTCCTCATTCACGGGGCTAATTTGGTATCCACTAAAAAAGGGAGGATATTTCATCTCCCTTTCTGACCTTGTGTTGACGGTAGAAAACACAGGAAGAGCATTTGAAGCTTCATGATTCAATGGAGGGCTGTTTTTTAGTGCTTTCTTTTAAAAAAAAGGATTCGCAGCTGCTTTCCAGATGTTTCCCATGAACTGGTGAAACCATCCAGATGTAGAACAGCCGTGGAGCGGGCTTCCCTGTTTCCTGAAACATTTGAGATATCAGGCTGAGTTCAGACTAGGGCTTAATGAAATGCAAAGGACTTAATCCATTGCGGGCCACACAAGTTTGGCTTTGCAAATGATCCGACAACTCCATTCCAGCCAGAGGCGCTAACACTCCCAAGTCAGATCATACTAACTGGGAGCCAAGTCCGAGATTTGATAGGATAATAATAATAATAATAATAATAATAATAATAATAATAATAATAACAACAACAACAACAACAACAACAACAAAAAACAACAACACTAACACCACCAACACCAACAACACCACCAACAATAATAATAATAATGTGTATGTTTTATTTTTAAATAACGTTTTTTTTAGTTTTTTAATTATTAGATTTGTTACTGTATATTGTTTTTATTATTGCTGTGAGCCGCCCCGAGTCTACGGAGAGGGATGGCATACAAATCTAATAAATAAGAACAAGAACAACAACAACAACAACAACAACAACAATAACAACAATGTCGTATGGACAGTTGGCAGAACAAAGCATTGCATGGCCAGTTCTTGGAGAAGATTGAAGGCAAAGTGGATAAAGAAAAGACCTGGTCATGGCTTACAAGTGGATCACTCAAAAAGGAGACAGAAGGACTAATACTGGCGGCACAAGAACAGGCCATTGGAACAAATGCTGTCAAAGCCAGAATTGAAAAATCAACAGACGATCCAAAGTGCAGACTCTAAAGAAACAGATGAAACAATCGATCACATACTCAGCTGCTGCAAAAACATCGCACAGACTGACTACAAGCATACACACGATGCTGTGGCACAGATGATCCACTGGAACTTGTGCCGGAACTACTATTTACCAGTGGCAAAAAAATTGGTGGGATCATAAGCCCAAAAAAGTGGTCGAAAATGAGCAATATAGGGCTTTATAGGTCATTAGAGATTGGTTTATGAGCAAACACACTTTTATTAAACAAAACAACAAACACATACACACACCAAAACGCACAGGTACAGTATATGAGAGTAGTAACTGTGAGAGGGATCTTGAAGTCCTAGTGGACAACCATTTAAATAGGAGCCAGCCATGTGCAGCAGCTGCCAAAAAAGCCAACACAGTTCTAGGTTGCATTAACAGAGGGATAGAATCAAGATCACATGAAGTGTTAATGCCACTTTATAAGGCCTTGGTAAGGCCACACTTGGAATCCTGCATTCAGTTTTGGTCGCCACAATGCAAAAAGGATTTTGAGACTCTAGAAAAAGTGCAGAAAAGAGCGACAAAGATGATTAGGGGACCGGAGGCTAAAACATATGAAGAACAGTTGCAGGAACTGGGCATGGTTAGTTTAATGAAAGAAGGACCAGGGGAGACATGATAGCAGTGTTCCAATATCTCAGGGGTTGCCACAAAGAAGAAGGAGTCAACCTATTCTCCAAAGCACCTGAGGGTAGAACAAGAAGCAATGCGTGGAAACTAAACAAGGAGAGAAGCAACTTAGAACTCAGGAGAAATTTCCTGACAGTTGGAACAATTAATCAGTGGAACAGCCTGCCTCCAGAAGTTGTGAATGCCCCAACACTGGAAATTTTTAAGTGGATGTTGGATAAACATTGGTCTCAAGTATTGTAGGGTTTCCTGCCTAAGCAGGGGGTTGGACTAGAAGACCTCCAAGGTCCCTTCCAACTCTTTTGTTGTTGTTGTTTATTTATTTATTAGATTTCTGTGCTGCCCTTCTACTTAGACTCAGGGCGGCCCACAGCAAAGGTAAATACAAAAAAGACCTAAACTTAAAAACACCTAAAAACCCTAATTTTAAAACCAAGCATCCACATCCATCCTATCATACATATGAATTCGCTCATCGGCCTGGGCTAGATGTTGAAACTCAATTGCCCCAGGCCTGTCAGCAAAGATGGGTTTTAAGAGCCTTGCGGAAAGCCGGGAGGGTGGGAGCAGTACAAATCTCTGGAGGGAGTTGACTCCAAAGGGCCGGGGCCGCCACAGAGAAGGCCCTTCCCTAGGCCCCGCTGACGGGACCTGGAGAAGGCTGACTCTGTGGTACCTAACTGGTCACTGGGATATATGAGGCAGAAGGCGGTCCTGTCAATCCTGCATTGGTTTGTAACTGATAGTTAGACCAAGCTTAATTTGTCACACCTCAAATATAAAAATACACATTATAAATAAATAAATCACGTTTACATTCCTGGGAGGAAAACATCCTTTTAAAATCATCTGCTACAACGTCCTTCCTGTCACCGACTACTTCAACTTCAACCACAGCAACACACGAGCACACAACAGATACAAACCCAAAGTAAGGTTTTCCAAATGTAAAATAATGCACTTGGGGAAAAGGAATCCTCAGTCTGAGTATTGCATTGGCAGTTCTGTGTTAGCAAAAACTTCAGAAGAGAAGGATTTAGGGGTAGTGATTTCTGACCGTCTCAAAATGGGTGATCAGTGTGGTCGGGCGGTAGGAAAAGCAAGTAGGATGCTTGGCTGCATAGCTAGAGGTATAACAAGCAGGAAGAGGGAGATTGTGATCCCCTTATATAGAGCGCTGGTGAGACCACATTTGGAATACTGTGTTCAGTTCTGGAGACCTCACCTACAAAAAGATATTGACAAAATTGAACGGGTCCAAAGACGGGCTACAAGAATGGTGGAAGGTCTTAAGCATAAAACGTATCAGGAAAGACTTAATGAACTCAATCTGTATAGTCTGGAGGACAGAAGGGAAAGGGGGGACATGATCGAAACATTTAAATATATTAAAGGGTTAAATAAGATTCAGGAGGGAAGTGTTTTTAATAAGAAAGTGAACACAAGAACAAGGGGACACAATCTGAAGTTAGTTGGGGGAAAGATCAAAAGCAACGTGAGAAAATATTATTTTACTGAAAGAGTAGTAGATCCTTGGAACAAACTTCCAGCAGACGTGGTAGATAAATCCACAGTAACTGAATTTAAACATGCCTGGGATAAACATATATCCATCCTAAGATAAAATACAGAAAATAGTATAAGGGCAGACTAGATGGACCATGAGGTCTTTTTCTGCCGTCAGACTTCTATGTTTCTATGTTTCTATGTAAGCCGCTCTAAACTCGACTGCAGGAAATACAACTTTAGTAACTTTAGTAGTTGATGCATGGAACTCGCTACCAGACTCTGTGACATCATCACCAAACCCCCAAAATTTTACCATTAGACTATTATTATTTATTATTATTATTATTTATTTGATTTGTATGCCGCCCCTCTCCGTAGACTCGGGGCGGCTCACAACAGTGATAAAAACAATACATGATAAGAAATCTAATAATTAAAATCTAAAATAACAGTTTTATATTACAAAGTCTAAACAAAAAACAAAAAAAAACCCCAGTAGATAAAATACATACACACAGTCTTATCATGCACAAAGTTACATAGGCAAGTGGGGGATGTCTCAGTTCCCCCATGCCTGACGACAGAGCTGGGTTTTAAGGAGTTTACGAAAGGCAAGGAGGGTGGGGGCAGTCCTAATCTCTGGGGGGAGTTGATTCCAGAGGGTTGGAGCCACCACAGAGAAGGCTCTTCCCCTGGGTCCCGCCAGACGACATTGTTTAGTCGACGGGACCCGGAGAAGACCAACTCTGTGGGACCTAACTGGCCGTTGGGATTCGTGTGGCAGAAGACGGCCTCGCAGATATCCTGGTCCACTGTTGACCTCTCCCGATTCCAAAGAGATCAGTAAGGGACATGTATAAGTGCACCAGCATGCCTTCCATCCCCGGTCCTAATGTTTCTTTTTTTGTTGTTGTTTTTACTAGTATCATGTATCAAAAAAATAAAGGGAACACTTAATAACAACAGAATACAACTCCAAGTAAATCAAACTGTCTGTGAAATCAAACTGTCCACTTAGGAAGCAACACTGATTGACAATCAATTTCATTATGTTGTCAGCACGTTCAACTTTGTACAGAACAAAGTTATTCAATGAGAATATTTCATTCATTCAGATCTAGGATGAGTTCTTTGAGTGTCCCCTTTATTTATTTTTTTGAGCAGTGCATTATCTTTGTATACAGTGAACCCTCGATCATCGCGAGGGTTCCGTTCCAGGACCCCAAGCGATGATCGATTTTTCGCGAAGTAGCGGTGCGGAAGTAAAAACACCATCTGCGCATGTGCAGATGGTGTTTTTACTTCCACCGCCGCCCGCAGCGCGTTGCTGGGGAGCGCGCGCGCGTTGCTGGGGCTGCTCCCCAGCTGGGGAGCGGATCTGGGGTTTCCCCAAGCGTGCGCGCGTTGCTGGGGCCGCTTCCCAGCTGGGGAGCGGAGCCGGGGTTTCCCCAAGCGCGCGCGCGTTGCTGGGGCTGCTCCCCAGCTGGGGAGCGGATCTGGGGTTTCCCCAAGCGCGCACGCGTTGCTGGGGCCGCTTCCCAGCTGGGGAGCGGATCTGGGGTTTCCCCAAGCGCGCGCGCGTTGCTGGGGCCGCTTCCCAGCTGGGGAGCGGAGCCGGGGTTTCCCCAAGCGCGCGCGCGTTGCTGGGGCTGCTCCCCAGCTGGGGAGCGGATCTGGGGTTTCCCCAAGCGCGCGCGCGTTGCTGGGGCCGCTTCCCAGCTGGTATCTTAAATGTTTTAGTATCTTAAATGTTAGATTTCTCACATATTGTACTTGTCTTGTTGTAAGCTGCCCTGAGTCTCAGGAGAAGGACAGCATAGAAATCAAATAACTAATTAACCAACTAGCTGGCTAATGAAAGAAAGAAAGAAAGAAAGAAAGAAAGAAAGAAAGAAAGAAAGAAAGAAAGAAAGAAAGAAAGGGAAATGGAAGGAAAGGGAGGGAAAGAAAAGGAAGGAAGGGAGGAAGGAAGGAAGGAAAGAGAAAGAGGGAAAGAAGGAAAGATAGAAAGAAAGAAAGAAAGAAAGAAAGAAAGAAAGAAAGAAAGAAAGAAAGAAGGGAAATAGAAGGAAAGGGAGGGAAAGAAAAGGAAGAAAGGAAGGAAAGAGAAAGAGGCAAACAGGGAAAGAAGGAAAGAAAGAAGGAAAGAATGAAAGAAAAAGCAAGAGAGAGAGAGAAAGTAAGAGAAAAAGAAAGAAGGAAAGGGAGAGAAAGAAAAGGAAGGAAGGAAGGAGAAAGAGGGAAAGAAAGAAAGAAAGGGGGAGAAAGAGAAGGAAGGAAGGAAGGAGGGAGGGAGGGAGAAAGAGGGAAGGAAGGAAGGAAAGAAAGAAAGAAAGAAAGAAAGAAAGAAAGAAAGAAAGAAAGAAAGAAAGAGAATCAGAATATTTTCAAACGTGGGACTTATTTCATCAATAGCTGGATCAGAGGGGTAGAAATTAGGAACTTAGTGAGTATTATTATGTAAACCAATTGACCCAAAACAGTACACTGTTCATATTGTATGTAAAGAGAAAACAAATAAATATATAGATTTCTTTTACAAAAAAGAGGAGGAACACAGGGAGCCGAGGAAGGAATTCAAGAGGGAGAAGGACAAGATTGTAGCTATTGGCAAAAGAATTTACCTCAGTTTGCAAGAAGATTTGTCTGAGAGGAAGGCAAGTATCCCGGGCGTCTAGAAACCGTGGATAAAACAGAGCTCTGAGGCGAATGCGCGATCCGATTTGTCTCACAAGGTATTGGACCAGTTCCTTCCGCACTCAAAGGACGGGTCGGAATGAAGCCTCCAACACAAGCCACCGACTTAAGAACAGTCCTGATAAGCATCGGGATTTGCCTCACTTCTTGTTCCAGTTAACAACAACAGCACAATTAACTCGGAAACAACGGCGTCACATTCGACGTTACAGATGGCCTTCATTGGAGATGCCTTGCAAACAGTCCTAGCGAAAAGAACCAAACAAAGATAGTGAGAAAGGTTAAAAATGTAGTGGTTTTGGTTTTGTTTTTTTAAAGAATCAGGCTAAAGGGAACCAAGCACCCACAAACACACACACTACAAACTTTTGTCAAGCGATATATTAAGAAAAGAAAAATTATTATTATAAAAATCAATTTTAAAAAATTCTATTAAGAAAAAAAGAAAAATCCATTTGGCAAAAAATAAATCAATGGCGCAACGATTTCACTCCAAATCTTATCGCCATCTGAAAATGAAAAAGAAAGTAATTCAGGCCTTATTTTACAAGATTGTGCTCTCAATGTTCAAAATTGCCTTTTGTATCTCTCTCCACCAACTCCCCTATTGTTAGGCCAAATAAAGGAAAACTGAGACCAATGAGTGCATAAAATATGCTCAAAAAAATAAAGGGAACACTCAAATAACACATCCTAGATCTGAATGAATGAAATATTCCCATTGAATACTTTGTTCTGTACAAAGTGGAATGTGCACAACAGCAGGTGAAATTGATTGTCAGTGTTGCTTCCTAAGTGGACAGTTTGATTTCACAGAAGTTTGATTTACTTGGAGTTATATTCTGTTGTTTAAGTCCGTACCGAATTTTGCGGTGTTTGGTATGCCGAACACGAACACGAAATTTTTTGAAACTTTGGGCAAAGTTCGCGCTCGCGTTCGGCGTTCAGAGCTTTGATGTCACCGACAGGTTGCTAAGGACGCCAAGGTGATCACTTCCTGGATTCCATGGAATCCAGGAAGTAATCACCTTGGCGTCCTTAGCAACCTGCCGGTGACGTCAAAGCTCCGCCCCCGGAATCTCTTTGTGGGAGGGATTCCCCAGCTCCTTCAAAGGGATGTCTTCACGTAAAAATAAACATTGTTATTTTTATAAAAAAGGACACCGCAGCGGTGCTGCAAGCAAAGGGCGGTCCTTTCACATAAAAATAAACATTACGTGAAAGGAGCGCCCTTTGCTTGCAGCGTCACTGTGGCGTCCTTTTTTGTAAAAATAAAAATAAATAAAAATTAAATATCCGTAAAATTAAAAAACAATGGGATTCTGGGGGTGGAGCTTTGACGTCATGCAGGGTTCGGAGTTCGAGTTCGGTTTGGGTTCAGTCAAATTTTGCGTAAAGTTCATCCAAACTTGCCGAACCCGAACACCGTTGGGTTCGCCCATCACTAGTTATATTGTGTTGTTTTAAGTGTTCCATTTATTTTTTTGAGCAGTATATTTGGTTGTGGCCCCATTTAACCAACGAGAGATGCCTGTCTGAAATGCAAGTCGCTTTGAATCACGCGCGCACCCTTCTCCCCACCAAGTCAACAAAGGAGGCCTCTCAGCATCTCCAGCCGATGCCCAACCCTTCACAGTGGGTGGCCTAAATCTTGTTTCGTTCTAAAATGTCATATTGTGTGTCGACCTCATAGAAACCTTATCGTCCCCAGAGTCAACCTTAGGGAAATGAAAATGGCTGGATGGATCCAGCGTGGGTTTTCTTCGCAAACCTGGCCTCTCTAGAACAGCAGAAAAGAAGCTATCGGTGGCCGCAAAGGACGCAGAAAGGACCAAATGTAGCCATTTGGCAAAGGAATGTTTTTTGTGGGCTGCATGTGTCGTTTTGCAGAAAGCCCGCAACATCCTTTCAAAATGCCATCAGCTCATTTCCTTTTTTTCCAGAAACACAGCAATTGGCTGTTGGAATCATGATGGCATGTCGCATGGAAGTTCCATTTGAATTACAAGTCAAAGGGGTTTTAGCAAATGGGACTTCACATGCTCAACAGCTGAAGTGTGGAAGTATACCTGGATCCCAGGCCACTGGGCTGCTTTGAGACTTGTGGACTTCAACTCCCAGAATTCCCCCACCCACCATGGGTTCAGCTTCTAACTTTACTCAGGCAGCCAACTGAGGAATTCTGGGAATTGAAGTCCGCAGATACAGGGTGGAAGTATACAGTGGTACTTCTACCTACATACGCCTCTACTTACGAATTTTTCTAGATAAGAACTGGGTGTTCAAATTTTTTTGCCTCTTCTCAAGAACTATTTTCCACTTGTAAAACCGAGCCTCTGAAAGTGTAACCAGAAAGGCAGGGAGAAGCCTCTGTGGGGCCTCTCTAGGAATCTCCTGGGAGGAAACGGGGCCAAAAAGGGCGGGGAGAAACCTCTGTGGGGCCTCTCTAGGAATCTCCTGGGAGGAAACAGGGCCAGAAAAGGCAGGAAGAAGCCTCCGTGGGGCCTCTCTAGGAATCTCCTGGGAGGAAACAGGGCCTCCACCCTTCCTGTGGTTTCCCCAATTGCACACATTATTTGCTTTTACATTGATTCCTATGGGAAAAATTGCTTCTTCTTACAAACTTTCTACTTAAGAACCTAGTCACGGAACGAATTAAGTTCGTAAGTAGAGGTACCTCTATACCCGTCCTCTAGATCTGGGATCTCCAAACTAGGCAACTTTTAAGACTTGTAGACTTCAATTCCCAGAATTCTTCAGTCAGCCAACTCCCCCCTGCATAGCTGAGGGGAGCTGGCTGGCTGAGGAATTCTGGGAATTATTATTATTATTATTATTATTATTATTATTATTATTATTATTATTTATTGGATTTGTATGCCGCCCCTCTCCGGAGACTCAGGGTGGCTAACAGCAATAATAAGACAGTGTACAATAATAATCCAATACTAAAAACGATTAAAACCCCATTAATATAAAAACCAATCATACATACAGACATACCATGCATAAAATTGTAAAGGCCTAGGGGGAAAGAGTATCTCAATTCCCACATGCCTGATGGTAGAGGTGGGTTTTAAGTAGCTTACAAAAGGCAAGGAGGGTGGGGGCAATTCTAATTTCCGGGGGGAGGTTGGTTCCAGAGGGCCGGGGCCGCCACAGAGAAGGCTCTTCCCCTGGGTCCCGCCAAGCGGCATTGTTTAGTTGACGGGACCCAGAGAAGACCCACTCTGTGGGACCTAACTGGTCGCTGGGATTCGTGCGGCAGAAGGCGGTCCCTGAGATAATCTGGTCCGGTGCCATGAAGGGCTTTATAGGTCATAACCAACACTTTGAATTGTGACCGGAAACTGATCGGCAACCAATTGAAGTCTACAAGTCTTAACAGTTGCCTAGTTTGGAGAACCCAGAAGTTGTAAGTTGAACCCATGTTGACTGGGGAATTCTGGTAGTCTACGAGTCTTAAAGTTGCCAAATGTATAGACTTCTGAGCTAGAACCTAGGTATACTTACACACCACATCTGTAGACTTCATCTCCCAGAATCCCCCAGCCAGCATGGGTTCAACTCCCCTCATCCATGCAGCAGGGCTGGCTGAGGAATTCTGGGAGTTCTACAAGTCTTAAAGTTGTCCAGTTTGGAGAGCCCTGGGTCTGGAACCCAGGTATACATCTACAACGCAGTTGTGGACTTCAACTCCTGGAATTCCCCAACCAATCAACTTCCAACTCCCCTCAGCCAGGGGAGGGGAGTTTTCTGGCTGAGGAATTCTGGGAGTTGAAGTCAACAAGTCTTAAAGTTGCCAAGTTTAATGACTCCTGATCTAGAACCCAGGCACCTGATCTAGAACCCTGATCTAGAACCCAGATACCTGATCTAGAACCTGAGTCTACGGAGAGGGGCGGCATACAAATCCAATAAATAATAATGATGATAATAATAATAATAATAATAATAATAATAATAATAATAATAATATAATAATAATAATAAAGATAGATAGATAGATAGATAGATAGATAGATAGATAGATAGATAGATAGATAGATAGATAGATAGATAGATAGATAGATAGATAGATAGATAGATAGAAACATAGAAACATAGAAACATAGAAACATAGAAACATAGAAGTCTGACGGCAGAAAAAGACCTCATGGTCCATCTAGTCTGCCCTTGTACTATTTTCTGTATTTTATCTTAGGATGGATATATGTTTATCCCAGGCATGTTTAAATTCAGTTACTGTGGATTTATCTACCACGTCTGCTGGAAGTTTGTTCCAAGGATCTACTACTCTTTCAGTAAAATAATATTTTCTCACGTTGCTTTTGATCTTCCCCCCAACTAACTTCAGATTGTGCCCCCTTGTTCTTGTGTTCACTTTCCTATTAAAAACACTTCCCTCCTGGACCTTATTTAACACTTTAACATATTTAAATGTTTCGATCATGTCCCCCCTTTTCCTTCTGTCCTCCAGACTATACAGATTGAGTTCATTAAGTCTTTCCTGATATTATTATTATCCTAATAATAATAATGATAATAATAATGATAATAATAATGATAATAATAATGATGATAATAATGATAATTGATAATAATAATAATAATAATAATAATAATAATAATAATAATAATAATAATATACTTAAACATTATATCTGTGGACTTCAATGCCCAGAATTCCCCAGTCAGCATGGGTTCAACTTCCAACCACCCTCATCCATCCAGCATGTCTGGCTGAGGAATTCTGGGAGTTGAAGTCTATTCATTGCCAAAGTTTGGAGACTTCTGTTCTAGATGATCTGGAACTTCATCAGCAGATTAGAAATGAAAAAAAGCCAACGAGGTGTGATGCTTAAGACTTGTGTCCCATTTAGCTTTGGAAACTCAATGAGTAGCCCAACCGATCTTTCCCACAAGTGTGATTTGAGGGGCCCGCTGCTTCAGAGAGGGATATCTATGCCATGACCTTTTGTAGGACAGAAGAACATTAGCTCACACCAACAAACAAACAGACAAACAACAGCTGGAAGAAGGTCATCTATGGCTTCTCTCCAGTGGTAATTATAGAGACGAAGCTTTGCTCCCTGCAACAAAACAGAAATGTTCCTTGTAAAATAATCATATGTTTATGATTATTGTAATAAATTATATATATACCCAATCATAGCCACCGCTAACGAGAAATTTCCTGACAGTTAGAACAATTAATCTTGCCTCGAGAAGTTGTGAATGCTCCAACACTGGACTTTTTAAGAAGAGATTGGATAAGCATTTGTCTGGTGTAGGGCAGTGGGCCCGGTAGGTCTGTTTTTCGCCCTCCCCAGCCTCCCTAGAGCCTGTGGAGGGAGAAAATGCCCTCTGCCATCTTCCTGGAGGCCCTCCAGAGGCCGAAAATGCCCCCCCAGAGCCTCCACGTGAGCCAAAACTCATCTGGCTGCCACGCACATTTGTGTTGGAGCTGAGCTAGGGCAACAGTTTGCGTGCCAGCTGATATGGCTCCACGTGCCACCTGTGGCACCCTTGCCATAGGTTCGCCATCCCTGGTGTAGAGTTTCCTGACTAAGCAGGAGGTTGGAGTAGAAGACCTCCAATTCTAATATTCGAGGGGGGAACAGGTGGGAAGATGGAACTGTCGGAATTAAGGATAACAGATCTAAATAGCATTAATCCTGGTGTCCACTAGATAGCAACAAAGACATACTATGCAAGAAATTCTCTCCCTCCCTTCCAGATATTTTTGCAGCCTAGATCTGAATTAAAAGCAATTGGTGAATTCGACCTAACAGTATTTGAATCAAGCAGTCAGACACAAACCCCTTCCCATTCTTGGGCAATTCTCAGATTTGGGCAATTCTGGCCCTGAAATTGAAGCACAGGCCCAAGTTCATAGATATGTTGATGTCGCTTCTACTTTGGAAGACAAAAGGTCAAGAAATGAAGGAGCAAGCCATGAGGAACCCTACCAGGAGAGAAGCATCTCAAGGCATATGGGATAAAAGTCTTTATACATCAAACGTAAGAATGTAAGAACCTAAGAAGAGCCTTGCTGAATCGGGCCAAAGCCCATCGAGTCCAGCATTTTGTGTCACATAGTGACCCACCAATTGTCCATGGGGATCATGAGTAGAAAGAGAAGGCAAAACCCTCCTTTTCCCTTGACTCCCAACAAATGGAGACCAAGGGAGCCCTGCCTCCCTCAACCAACATAGAGGCGGCACATGGACATCCGTTTCAATAACCACCGATACACTTGGCATCCACGAATCTGTCTAATCCTGCCTTGAAGCTATCCAGGCTGACAGCTGTCACCACCTCTTCTGGAAGTGAATTCCATAAATCAACGACCCTCTGGGTGAAGAAATATTTCCCTTGATTTGTCCTTGCAGAATAACAGAGATGGAAGGGAACTTGGAGGTCAAGTCTAGCTTGACTAGATATCAAATGATCTAAGTGCCAAAGCCCACTGCAACAATATCGCCAAAAAGGCTTCTAGAGTTGTTAACCTGATCCTACCCAGCTTCTGCTCTGACAATCTCACACTACTCACCAGAGCCTGCAAAACTTTTGCCAGACCCATCCTTGAATACAGATCATCTGTCCGGAACCCATACCACATCTCGGACATCAACACCCTTGAAAATGTCCAAAGATATTTCACCAGAAGAGCCCTTCACTCCTCCACTCGAAACAGAATACCCTACGAAAGCAGACTATCAATCCTCGGTCTAGAAAGCTTAGAACTACATCGCCTAAAACACGATCTAAATATTGCCCACAAGATCATATGCTGCAATGTTCTACCTGTCAATGGGTACTTCAGCTTCAATCGCAACAACACAAGAGCACGCAACAGATTCAAACTTAATATTAACTGCTCCAAACTTGACTGTAAAAAATATGACTTCAGCAACTGAGTTGTCGAAGCGTGGAACTCATTACCTGACTCAGTAGTGTCAACCCCTAATCCCCAACACTTTACCCTTAGACTATCCACGATTGACCTCTCCAGGTTCCTTAGAGGTCAGTAAGGGGCGTACATAAGTGCACCAGTGTGCCTTCCGTCCCCTGTCCAATTGTCTCTCCTTATCATTTATCTTTTCTTCCTTTCTAATATGTTCACCTATACTTTTATATCTTTTCTTCTATTCTTTTCTTTATGTATGTTAGTTAGTTAGTTAGTTAGTTAGTTAGTTAGTTAGTTAGGTAGGTAGGTAGGTAGGTAGGTAGGTAAGTAGGAAGGAAGGAAGGAAGACAGACAGACAGACAGACAGACAGATAGAAAGATGATAGGTAGGTAGGTAGGTAGGTAGGAAGGTAGGAAGGAAGGAAGGAAGGTAGACAGACAGACAGACAGACAGACAGACAGATAGACAGATAGTAGATAGATAGATAGATAGATAGATAGATAGATAGATAGATAGATAGATAGATAGATAGATAGATAGAAAAAAACTCTGTGGGCCCTGACTGGCTACTGGTAATCTGTAGGTAATCTGGTCTTGCATAATAGACAGCAAGAATGCATTAATCCCCGGCAGGAAAAAAAATGTTTCCATCCAGCGGGCAGTTCTGCTGCAGCCTATCATAGATACCATCTCGAGAACGTTGTCTCCACTTTCCCAATCAGATACACAAACAGAGCGCGATCCCGATTCGCAGGAACGATACTTCTGCTGCCAGGCTACTCACCCCAGGCTAATTGGGTCACCCTCTTTGCTCCCAGCCAGCTGTGCAACACAACCATCGACCCCCACCCTCCCACCCGGTTCTCGGTGACTCACACGTATTGCAAGCTCACACACTCTTTCTCCCTGGACATAATCACACCCCCCCCCCGACTTTAGCGCCTTGCTGTCGATCAGGTTCTGCAGGAAACTGGAAGCAGTTCTTAAAAAGGCCCGACAGAACAATCGCAACAGGCTGAACAGGATTATGAAACATCCGTGGATTGGAAGAGGGCTCTGACCCCGTTAAAAGTATGCGACAGGTTGAGTTCCAACCAGACACCTGCCAGTCCAAAGCCAGAGCCGAAAACTCATTTTCTCATTTCAAATCAATGTCTTTTTTGCACAATACATATACAGTGGTACCTCTACCTAAGAACGCCTCTACTTAAGAAATTTTCTAGATAAGAACCGGGTGTTCAAGATTTTTTTGCCTCTACTTAAGAACCATTTTCTACTTAAGAACCTGAGCCCGGAAAAATTTCCCAGGAAATTTGAGAGCGGCACGAAGGCCCGGCCAGTTTCCTGCCATTCCCCCTGGGTTTCTCTCTCTGGAGCAGTGTATGGGAGGCAGCCTTGCACCGAGTGTTTGTTTGTCTATGTATCTATGTATCTATGTATCTATCTATCTATCTATCTATCTATCTATCTATCTATCTATCTATCTATCCATGTATCCATCCATCCACCCAATAGTAGTCTGCACTACTATTACTACTATTTTTTCTCATCATTCCTATCACCCATCTCCTCCCATTTATGACTGTATGATTGTATCCCTAAAACGTCTATTAATATTGATGGTTTCTCGGTTGTTTATTTGTCCCCCTATGACAATCATTAAGTGTTGTACCTCATGATTCTTGACAAATGCATCTTTTCTTTTATGTACACTGAGAGCATATGCACCAAAGACAAATTCCTTGAGTGTCCAATCACACCTGGACCCTACAGAAAAGAAAACACCAGGAGTCACAAAACTCTACCCATGACTATTTCTTGAGTGGCCACAAAACTAGCACATTACACTGGGGAGCAGCAATTTCATTGTCTTAAATCCGTGACTTGTTTCAAACTAGCTTTTGGCCTCTGGATGCAAAAACAACCACGGTTTTGGTCAACTTTTTAAGCTAAAGGATATCCTCAAAAGTCATATAGATTGTGCTTATGAAGGAAAGTAAAGTAAAAACTTACCAAGTATACTCTTTACAAAGAATAATTTTATTCATACAGCGGCTATAATAGTTACTGCAAGTGAAATTGTGTTCATACAAATACAGAGGTACCTCATCATACAAACCCCTCGTGATACGAACCCCTCGTGATACGAACCCGGGGTTCAGAAAATTTTTGCCTCTTCTTACGAACTGTCTTCGGCTTACGAACCCACCGCAGATCGCAAAATGACACACCGCTGGGCGCTGCCACCCAGCTGTCACCTTTTAAAACAGCCGGGGGGCTTCTCGACGTTCTCCTGAACCCGAACCCGAACTTTTCGGGTTCGGGTTTGGGAGGCCGCCGAGAAGCGCCGCCGCCCAGTTGTTTTAAAAGGTGGCCTCCAGGAAGGACGTCTTCATGACGTCAAAGCTCCACCCATGGAATTCCTTATTGGGAATTCCAGCCTCCAGATCGGCCAAAAATGCCGCCGTCAATTGCAAAAACGGTGCTCCACTGGGCGGCGCCGCCCGGCTGTAACCTTCTGAAACAGCCGGGTGCTTCTCGGCGGCCTCCGGAACCGGAACCCAAAGTTCCGGGTTCGGCGTTCAGGAGAACGCCGAGAAGCCCCCCGGCTGTTTCAGAAGGTGACAGCCGGACGGCGGCGCTTCTTGGCGGCCTCCCGAACACGAAAAGTTCAGTTTCGGGAGAACGCCGAGAAGCCCCCCCTGCTGTTTTAAAAGGTGACAGCTGGGCGGCGGCACCCAGCGGAGTGCCATTTTGCTATTTTTTTCCCCTTTGCACGCATTAATCGCTTTTACATTGTTTCCTATGGGAAACTATGTTTCGTCTTACGAACTTTTCACCTTACGAACCTACTTCCGGAACCAATTAAGTTTGTAAGACAAGGTATTACTGTAGTAGTTTTTTTAATGGAATAGTCATTACACCTATTAAGGTTAAAAAAATCACTTTTTCTGAAGTGTGCCTCCAGGACCTTCAAATCTTGGTGGAATCGCTCCCCTTGCTCATCCCTGACTGCATCAAGATTTTCCTGGAAGTTTGCAAGATGGCTATGTAAAAAAATGCAATTTGATGCTCATGTTGCCTAATTAACTATATTATATACACTGCTCAAAATAAATAAAGGGAACACTTAAACAACACAATATATAACTCCAAGTAAATCAAACCCCTGTAAAATCAAACTGTCCACTTAGGAAGCAACACTGATTGACAATCAATTTCACATTCAACTTTGTACAGAACGAAATATTCAATGAGAATATTTCATTCATTCAGATCTAGAATGGTGAATGTGATTTCACCGAAACGTCGCATAAACATGCAAAATATTACACAGGGCAAAACCCGAACTCAGAACAATCTACATACATATACCCGTGAAAATTTACGAAAACAAATATATATATATATATATATATATATATATATATATATATATATATATATATATATATATATATATATATATATATAAACTCTATATATACACTAGAGGATAATTCTCTGCCTTACAAGGCAATGGTTGCAGGTTCAAGTCCCAGTGGGTATGGCTAGCTGATGAGGCCAAAATAAGGCCGAGTCTTCGGAGAGGGGCGGCATACAAATCTAAGTAATAAATAAATAAAAATAAATAACTGCCTTGAAAATGGCCCTGGGTTGGGCCAAGAGGCAAATAAGGAGCTGTGATGTTCCCTTCAATACACCAGGGTGATTCAACACAAAAATATATAACCCTTCCCTGGTGCAGAGCTGAAGGGATTGGATACTGTAGCCTAGAGGATAATTCTCTGCCTTACAAGGCAAAGGTTGCAGGTTCAAGTCCCAGTGGGTATGGCTAGCTGATGAGGCCAAAATAAGGCCGAAATAGATCTATCCTAGTCTCCCTTAATTTTCAAATTCAGCAAAAAAACATGTGACACATACAGATAGAATTGTCGGCTATCAATAGAATTAACTGCCTTGGAAATGGCCCTGGGTTGGGCCGAGAGGTAAATAAGGAGCTTGTGATGTTCCTTCAATACACCAGGGTGATTCGACACAAAAATATGTAACCCTTCCCTGGTGCAGAGCTGAAGGGATTGGATACTGTAGCCTAGAGGTTAATTCTCTGCCTTATAAGGCAAAGGTTGCAGGTTCAAGTCCCAGTGGGTATGGCCAGCTGATGAGGCCAAAATAAGGCCGAAATAGATCTATCCTAGTCTCCCTTAATTTTCAAATTCAGCAAAACAAGAGAAGAAAACTAACTACAGTTTTGAAACCCGCATGCCTAATTAACTATAGAAAAGCTCAAAGGTCAAACTCAACTGACATGGTATTACAAATTGTTCCCTGGTGATAGTTGAATTAAAGGTTCTGTTTTCTTCTGAAACTTTTCTTTTCTTGGATTTATCGATGGTTGGCCTACGGGGGGAGGGAGTCGAAAAGCTTAATAAATTGCTTGCCAGCGGCTTATCACACATTGGCAGTTGTGACCCATATTTTGAGCGACAGGGAGCCAAAATCTGAGGGATGAAAGAGGGCTCCATGCGGCTTCAGAGCCGTAGATTGCTGACCCCTGGGCTGGGCTGTTTACTAATGGCTCTTTGGCAGTTTCTTGATTAGAGTATTGTTCACTTGATTGTTGTTCTGAACCTTGAAGTTAATCTATGCTGATCTGGTTGCTGATTACTGGGGGAGAGGTGTAGGGAAGGGTTTGTTCTCTTTTGCGCCTCTGTAAAAACTCTGCAGACTTTTAACAAACCAAAGGCAAAAGTTAAAGGATGGGGAGTTAGAGATGAACAGTGAAAGGCTGCAAAAAAATTTACTACCACATTGTGGGTGTGGCTTATTTTGTGGGTGTGGCTTGATGGTCATGTGACCGGGTAGGAGTGGCTTGCTTGCTATGTGACCAGGTGGGAGCGGCTTGACAATCATGTGACCAGGAAGGTATAGGAAAGTGAACACAAGAACAAGGGGACACAAACTGAAGTTAGTTGGGGGAAAGATCAAAAGGAACATGAGAAAATATTATTTTACTGAAAGAGTAGTAGATCCTTGGAACAAACTTCCAGCAGACGTGGTAGATGAATCCACAGTAACTGAATTTAAACATGCCTGGGATAAACATAGATCCATCCTAAGATAAAATACAGAAAATAGTATAAGGGCAGACTAGATGGACCATGAGGTCTTTTTCTGCCGTCAGACTTCTATGTTTCTATGTTTCTATGTTTCTAAGGTGACTTAAAGGTCATGTGACTGAGTGGGAGTGGCTTACCGACCAAGATAAGTTCTCAAATTCGTGCTTGGACTCTTGTTCTGTTGATTAAGTCCCATTATTTGAAGAGCCACAAAAAAGGATACACCGCATTATTCGTTGAGGATCACAGTAACATTTTAAGGTTTTGTCCTGAACCCACAAGGTTCACTATGAGAACAGATTAGGCAAATAGCTCAATTTTCTTTCATTGCTATAAAAGTTCAATCCTAGATAATGATTAAAGCGTTTATGGGTAAAAACACACTATTGAATTATTTCTGATTTTAAAAGTAATGAAAGATCATACTAAGGTACTAGAGAAGGAAAAGACAATAAAAAAACCTATTTTCAATAAATAGTGCATAAACTTACCCCCTCTGTTTCAGGTCCTGCCCCAAAGTCAACTGTGGTGGAAGCAGAGACCCCAAATAAAAAAAAGTATTTCCTCCTTTGCAGAGAAAGGAATAGATACTGGATGAAATCAAATTACGAACTTAATTGGTTCCGGGACGAGGTTTGTAAGGTGAAAAGTTTGTAAGACTAAACAATGTTTCCCATAGGAATCAACGGAAAAGCAATTAATGCGTGCAAGCCCAAAACTCACCCCTTTTGCCAGCCGAAGTGCCCATTTTTGCACTGCTGGGATTCCCCTGAGCCTCCCCTCCATGGGAAACCCCACCTCCAGACTTCCGTGTTTTTGTGATGCTGCAGGGAAATCCCAGCAGGGAATCCCAGCAGCACAAAAATGGCTGCTTCACTGGCAATGGATATCCAGAGGTGGGGTTTCTCAGTGAGGGGAGCCTCAGTGAAATTGCATCATCACAAAAACATGGAAGTCCTTGAAACCCCACCTCTGGACTTCTGTGTTTTTGTGATACTGTGATTTCGCTGTGGCTCCCCTTGCTGGGAAACCCCACCTCCGGACTTCCATGTTTTTGTGATACTGTGATTTCGCTGTGGCTCCCCTTGCTGGGAAACCCCACCTCCGGACTTCCATGTTTTTGTGATGCTGCGATTTCGCTGTGGCTCCCCTTGCTGGGAAACCCAACCTCCGGACTTCCATGTTTTTGTGATGCTGCGATTTCGCTGTGGCTCCCCTTGCTGGGAAACCCCACCTCCGGAATTCCATGTTTTTGTGATACTGTGATTTTGCTGTGGCTCCCCTCGCTGGGAAACCCCACCTCCGGACTTCCATGTTTTTGTGATGCTGCGATTTCGCTGTGGCTCCCCTCGCTGGGAAACCCCGCCTCCGGACTTCTGTGCCAGTGAAGCACCCATTTTTGCGCTGCTAGGATTCCCCTGCAGCATCGCAAAAACACGGAAGTCTGGAGGTGGGGTTTCCCATGGAGGGGAGCCTCAGGGGAATCCCAGCAGTGCAAAAATGGGTGCTTCACTGGCAATAGAAGTCCGGAGGTGGGGCATCCCAGTGGCGGTGGCTTGGGATTGTAAGGTGAAAATAGTTTGGAAGAAGAGGCAAAAAAATCTTAAACCCCGGCTTTGTATCTCGAAAAGTTTGTATGACGAGGGGTTTGTAAGACGAGGTATCACTGTATTCCATCCCACTTGTCGAGGCTCTTTGCCCTCTAGGCTGGAAATCACGATGCGGACAACTGGACATGCAAAGATAAAGACCACCCCACTCCATTGGCTGACCCTCCCTCTAAAAATGGATTCAATTTAACTGAGCTGACACAGGGTGAAGCAGATGTAGGAATGAAGGAGGTTGTGCGATAAGGCAAAATTATTTTGGGGGGAAATCGGAAGCTGGTTAGAGGAAATTTTGGGAATCAAGATAGAGAAAACCCTAGAATGTTTCCTACTAGGAATCAAAAACTAGGGAAAAATAGTTATATCTGGTCATCCATATAACATCCATATAACAGCTAGGCTAGCGGAAAAGTGAAACGGTACCGCAAGAGGAGGAGATACTAGAGAAATATCACATCTTGTGCAGAGATGAATAAACTAACTCTAGAACTAAAAAACAAGGAAGAGTCTGTATTTTACAATTGTTGGGATCTATTTTACTGCTGGTTAGAGAAGAGGTCAAACTGACACAGTATATGTAATTAGAAACATAGAAACACAGAAGATTGACGGCAGAAAAAGACCTCATGGTCCATCTAGTCTGCCCTTATACTATTTTCTGTATTTTATCATAGGACGGATGGATGTTTATCCCGGGCATGTTTAAATTCAGTTCCTGTGGATTTATCAACCACGTTTGCTGGAAGTTTGTTCCAAGCATCTACTACTCTTTCAGTAAAATAACATTTTCTCAAATTGCTTCTGATCTTTCCCCCAACTGACCTCAGATTGTGCCCCCTTGTTCTTGTGTTCACTTTCCTATTAAAAACACTTCCCTCCTGAACCTTATTTAACCCTTTAACATATTTAAATGTTTCGATCATGTCCCCACTTTTCCTTCTGTCCTCCAGACTATACAGATTGAGTTCATTAAGTCTTTCCTGATATGTTTTATGCTTAAGACCTTCCACCATTCTTGCAGCCCGTCTTTGGACCCGTTCAATTTGGTCAATATCTTTTTGTTACTAATTAACATATATAAAGAGCAATTGCCTAGTGAAAAATAGTTAACGGAAATATGGAGATCTAAGACTATTTATACTAATTAAGATTATTATTCTTCCAAGAAAAAATAATATTTGACTATTATTTAAAATAGGCAACCGACTGTATACACAGTTAGAACCGTCAAACAGATTTGCCTCACATTTGTCCAATTTTCTTTTTAAACGTTTGGGGTTTGTACTGTATGTTGTGTGTGTAAAGGTATTTAAATAGCAACATGAGAAAATATTATTTTACTGAAAGAGTAGTAGATCCTTGGAACAAACTTCCAGCAGACGTGGTAGATAAATCCACAGTAACTGAATTTAAACATGCCTGGGATAAACATATATCCATCCTAAGATAAAATACAGAAAATAGTATAAGGGCAGACTAGATGGACCAGGAGGTCTTTTTCTGCCGTCAAACTTCTATGTTTCTATGTTTCTATGTTTCTAAATAAAATTGATTTTTAATAATAATAATAATAATATACAAGAGGAGGCTGTTCCTGAGGGTGGGCTTAAATGCACCATTTATTTATTTATTTATTTATTTATTTATTTATTTAGTTAGTTAGTTAGTTAGTTAGTTAGTTAGTTAGTTAGTTTAGTTAGTTAGTTAGTTAGTTAGTTAGTTAGTTAGTTAGTTTAGTTAGTTAGTTAGTTAGTTAGTTAGTTTAGTTTAGTTAGTTAGTTAGTTAGTTAGTTAGTTAGTTAGTTAGTTAGTTAGTTAGTTGTTTATTTACTTTACTTATTTATTTGGAGAAAGGCGGCATACAAATCTAAATAATGAAATAATGAAATAATGAAATAATGAAATAATGAAATAATGAAATAATGAAATAATGAAATAATGAAATAATGAAATAATGAAATAATGAAATAATGAAATAATGAAATAATGAAATAATGAAATAATGAAATAATGAAATAATGAAATAATGAAATAATGAAATAATGAAATAATGAAATAATGAAATAACAACAACAACAACAACAACAATTTGATTTGACTTCTATGCTGCCCAACCCCAAGGACTCAGACAGACTTCTTTGTCTGTCTGTCTGTCTGTCTGTCTGTCTGTCTAGATTTATCTGCCCTCCAATTCCAATAGGACTTTTTTGTGCCTCCCTCACTTCTGTCTTTCCAATCTCACCTCCAAATTGAGACAACATCCCAAGAAGAGAATCCACACCCCACAAACACCCTCAACATGACAGGTGAGCAGCCAAGGCTGAGACACCAGGTCTTCATCCAAAACCCGGAGAGTGCAGAGAATTTTTTTTTCACAGGGGCGTTTCTAGGCAAATAGCTACCAAATTGAACGTGCAGCCTGGCGTGGATAGAGAGGATTCCTCCTCCCCAGCAAGGCCACCCCACCTCCTTCAAAAGGAAGAATTTTAAAGCATTCCCACCGCGCCCCTTCAAGGAACAAAAGAGACTCTGCTGAGACTTAACAGACCTGTGGGAGGAAGGGGGGGGAGAAAGGGGACCACCTGATTTTTTTTTTTACACCCCCTTCTTTTTAAGTTGCACCTTTTAGATTTTTTTTTTTGAGCCACGCTGGTTTGAACCCCGAGTTGGGGGGAGTTGTGCAGAAATTTGGAGCTCTCCGGGGGAAATAAATAAAGTAGGTAGGAAAATAAAGTCCTACCCACCACCACCACTATCCCCAATCCACAGCCTGGAAGGGGTGTGTTCAGTAAACAGGCAAAATCACAAGGACTCCCTCCCTCCCTCTCTCTCTCTTTCTTTCTCTCTCTCTCTCTCTTTCTCTCTCTCTCTCTCTTTCTCTCACTCTCTGTTGCTCTCTCTTTTTCTCTCTTTCTTTTTTTCTCTCACTCTCTCTCTTTCTCTCTTTTTCTCTCTCTCTGTTTCTCTCTTTCCCTTTCTCTCTCTCTCTCTTTCTCACTCCCTCTCTCTCTCCCTCTTTTTCTCTCTCTTTTTTTCTCTCTCTCTCTTTCTCTCTCTCTTTCTCTCTTTCCCTTTCTCTCTCTCTCACTCTCTCTCTCTTTCTCTCTCCCTCTTTTTCTCTCTCTCTCTTTCTCACTCTCTCTCTCTCTTTCTCTCTCCCTCTTTTTCTCTCTCTTCCTCTCTCTTTCTCTTCCTCTCTCTCTTTCTCTCTTTCCCTCTCTCTCTCTTTCTCTCTCACTTTCTCTCTCTTGTTCTTTCTCATTCACTCTCTCTCTCTGTCTCTTTCTCTCTCTTTCTCTTTCTCACTCACTCTCTTTCTCTCTCTTTTCTCTCTCTCTGTCTCTTTCTCTCTCACACTCACTCTCTCTCTTTCTTTCTTTCTCTCTTTCTTTCTCACTCACTCTCTCTCTCTCTCTCTCTCTCACACACACACACACACACACACACAAACACAGTCACACACTTTTTTCTCTGTTTCTCCCCAGAACTGAGATGCAGGAACTGAGATGCAAAAAAAGGCTGCTGGGAGACAGAGGAAAGGCCTGCGGGGGTGGGGGTGGGGGTGAATGCCTTCCTAAGTCTGAAAGGAATTGGGTGGCTTATAAATTGAATAAGTTAAATTAAATGAAATCAAATTCCTCTCCTTCCACCCTGACTCTAGCTTCTCCACCCCTCCACCCCCACACCCTGCTGCAAGGGTTCCGCAGGTGATACCCTCCAGCAGTGTTCCCTCTAATTTTTTTGGGAGGTGGGCGGAAAAGTATAGTGTCTGAGCGGCAGTCCCTTCGGGACTGGGCGACACAGAAATAATAAATAGATAGATAGATAAATAGATAAATAGATAGATAGATAAATAAATAAATAAATAAATAAATGGACGGACGGACGGACGAACAAACAAACAAACAAACAAACAAATAAAAAACCCACCCTGTTTTGCCTCAGAGAATTTCAAAATAAAATACTGTACTGTGTGTCTATAACAGTGAGCTCATAATAGGGCAACTCTATCAATATCAAAATGCCACTTAAATAGTTGAGCTAGTTTCAAACTAGATTTTTATTTTCTTTCTCTCTTCCTTACTCCCATTCTTTTTCTTTCTCTTTTCCTTCCTCTCTTTTTTCTATCTGTTTCTCTCTCTTCTTCTCTTCCTCTCTCTCTCCTTCCCTCTCACTCTTTCCCTCTCGGCTTCTGGGCAGGTTTGGAAAACTCTGAGTTGATGATGATTTTTAAGTGAGCGATTGCTCACTGCTCAGCTTAGAGGGAACTATGCCCTCCAGGGGCTGTCTTAATGCATGGGCCCCATGGGCAGTGAAGGGCTACCAAAATGTTTACTATCACACTGTGGGCGTGGCTTATGCATTTGCTTTCAACATCTTTCAGTGTAAATTGGGTGTTTCTGGGGTGGAGCTCCATTTCCTCCCCGCCTGTCCAGGCAGTAGCCCATTCCTGCCCGTGGGACCCCTAAGAGCACGGGCCCCATATTAATCTGTAGTAATATGTTAACCCTTCAATGCACCCTCCATCCTATAAATGCAGCAAAGAGTTTGTTACATGTGGCTGCCTTTAAAAAAATTTAATACTAATGACAATCAGACTGATAAATACTGTATATGTTTCATTTGATCAACCCTTCACATCGTTCTTTCTTTCTTTCTTTCTTCCTTCCTTCCTTCCTCTCTCTTTCCCTTCCCTTTCCCTTTCTCCCTCCCTCTCTAATCTCTTTCCTTCCTTCCTTCCTTCCTTCCTTCTCTCACTTGCCCTTCCCTTTGCCTCCCTCCCTCTTTATTTAATCTTCCTTCTTTCCTTCTTTCCTTCTTTCCTTCTTTCCTTCTTTCCTTCCTTTTCTCACTTGCTCTTCCCTTTCCCTTTCTCCATCCCTCCCTAATTTCTCTTTCCTTCCTTGCTTTCTTCTT
Source organism: Erythrolamprus reginae (assembly GCF_031021105.1). Classification (NCBI taxonomy): domain Eukaryota; kingdom Metazoa; phylum Chordata; class Lepidosauria; order Squamata; family Dipsadidae; genus Erythrolamprus; species Erythrolamprus reginae. The sequence goes on along the minus strand of NC_091955.1, from coordinate 9,026,387 downwards.
TCCTTGCTTCCTTCCTTCTTTCCTTCCTTCCTTCTTTCCCATTCCCTTTCTCCCTCTCTATTTAATCTTCCTTCCTTCCTTCTCTCACTTGCCCTTCCCTTTCCCTTTCTCCCTCCCTCCCTCCCTCCCTAATCTTTCCTTCCTTCCTTCCTTCCTTCCTTCCTTCCTTCTTTCCCATTCCCTTTCTCCCTCTCTATTTAATCTTCCTTCCTTCCTTCTCTCACTTGCCCTTCCCTTTCCCTTTCTCCCTCCCTCCCTCCCTAATCTTTCCTTCCTTCCTTCCTTCCTTCCTTCTTTCCCATTCCCTTTCTCCCTCTCTATTTAATCTTCCTTTCTTCCTTCTCTCACTTGCCCTTCCCTTTCCCTTTCTCCCTCCCTCCCTCCCTCCCTAATCTTTCCTTCCTTCCTTCCTTCCTTCCTTCCTTCCTTCCTTCTTTCCCATTCCCTTTCTCCCTCTCTATTTAATCTTCCTTCCTTCCTTCTCTCACTTGCCCTTCCCTTTCCCTTTCTCCCTCCCTCCCTCCCTAATCTTTCCTTCCTTCCTTCCTTCCTTCCTTCCTTCCTTCCTTCCTTCCTTCCTTCCTGTTTATTTTGCCAAACATGTACAAGGTAGCAGGTATCGGCATAAACATAAACAAAAGCAAAGTAGCTACAGATAAATTTGGACAACGGGATAGAAAGGCAGGGGCGGTAGGCACAACGGCGCGCTTACGCACGCCCCCTTAATTCCTGCGAGTAGTCGCCTTGGGGCCCCCGAGTAGACCGCCTTGCCCGGGATGGGGGGTGGCCACAACGCTGTTTAAGGCGGCCCTGCGCGCTCCCACTCCCACCCACTCCCGGCGCGCCGGGCTCAGCCCGGAGAGCTTCGTTTCGAAGGATTCGGCGCGGGGGGAAAAAAAAAAGCTTACCGCGACCCTCCGCCGCTTTGATCATCTCCACCTCCGACTCTCAGCCATAACCTTCCAGCCCTGCGGCGGACTCCCCCAGCAAGCAGCCTCCGGGGACCCTCGTTTCCCATTCAAAGTCGCCTTCGGCTTTTTTTGCCCCCAGCCCCCTCCTCCTCTTCCACCCCTCCCTTGCGCCCTTATGGAGGGTTTGCAGATTTCAAGGACAGGCAACGTCTCCAAACTGTTTCGCGTCCGCGGCTGCGGTTTCAGGTGGAAAAGGAGGAGGAGGAGGAGGAGGGAAGGGCTCGGAGGAGGCGAAAGGGCCTTCCCCTCCCCTTCTCCCCAAAGCTCCACCTAGAAATGAAGATGGGAGGAGGAGGAGGAGGAGGGCGGCGGCGCTTCAAGTCCCGCGCGCAAAGTTGGGTTTTGCTCTCGCGCCCTTGCCAGGAGGCGCAACACAGAACACACAACAGATTCAAGCTTAATATTAACCGCTCCAAACTTGACTTAAAAATATGACTTCAGTAACCGAGTTGTCGAAGCGTGGGACTCATTACCGGACTCCATAGTGTCATCCCCAAACCCCCAACACTTTACCCTTAGATTATCCACGATTGACCTATCCTGATTCCTAAGAGGTCAGTAAGGGGCGTGCATAAGCGCACTAGAGTGCCTTCCGTCCCCTGTCCTATAGTCTCTCCTATATCTCCTATATCTTCTCTATAAGCTTCATTGTGTATCATTGTGTATTGGACAAAATAAATAAATAAAAATAAAATACTTCGCCCAAGCTTCCCAGATCTTGGAAAACTCCCTTCTGGCTATCCAAAGCGGGGCGGCGGTGTGTTTGTGTGTGTGTGTGTGTGTGTGTGTGTGCGTGTGTTAGTTATTTGACTAGAGAATCTCCTCCATCCCCCCCCCCTTCACACTAACCCACGCACCCTCTTCGAGGCTGGGCGCTCCGCACAAACGACTCCAAGCTCAACTCTTGCAGTGCGTCCAGGACCGGGCTTACCACGGGTTGGAGGGGGGGTGAGGGCGGCAAGGGAGGGGTTCCCCCCCACCTCTACCACTTTTACACTCGTTTCCCCGGACCTCCCTCCGTTTCCTACCCTCTCCCCCCCGCGCGCGCTCGTCTCCACGCACTCATCTACTCAGCCGCCACCCCCAAAACTTTTACACTCGTTTTCCCCGGACCTGCCTCGGTTTCCTCTCTCCCAGTCGCGAGTCACCCTCCCCCCCTGCGCTCGTTTCCACGCACGCACCCACTCAGCCCCCTGCAAATCCCGCCCGAGCGCCCGGTCCTTGCGCCGCACCGCGGCCGTTTTGCTCCCGCGGGGAACGAACTCGCCAACGGCAAAGAGTGGCGGGGTTCTGACATACAAATACTCACCCCACGCGCCCCCAATGGTCCTGGAGTGAGATGGGGGCCTCGCTGCCCTTCCCTTCCACACCGGGTTTTCCCAAGGGGGGGGATCCTCTCGGCTTGGATGAAGTCTCCCCCCTTTGGAAAACTTTCTCCTTCCCCCTTTTGAAAAATTTCTTTCCCCCCCCCCCTTTGGAAAACGTTCTCCTTCACCCCCCTTTGGAAAACTTCTTCCCCCCCTTTGGGAAACTTTCACCCGACTTTCTCCGCCCGCGCCGGGCTCCAAAGCGATAGATCTGGCCGAGGAGAGGGAGGGGGGCGTCGGCGGAGTTTACCTGGAGTCCCCGCGAAGTCTGGAACGACGCCCGCCTTCCTGAGACTCAACCGGGGGCAGGGGGAGCTGGCGGGCCGGGCGAGACCCCCGCTTGGCTGCCCGGGCCCGCCGCTCCTTTGGAAGCCGGGTTCCCTAGAAGCCGAGCGGGACGAGGGCCCCCCCCAACCGGCGCCAGGTTGAGGAGGGGGCGGGCTGGCTGGCAGGCGCCTCCTTCCCTCCCTCTCCCCTCCCTTCCCCCCCTCCAAGACCCTCTCCTCCCCCCCCCCACCTCTTGTACAAGCGCTCTGGATCGCCTCCTCTCCCCAACCGACCGGGTTTTTTTTTCCTGGGGGCGGGGAGGGGGTCCTTACCGCGGGAGAAGCGAGCCTGGCATCCGCGCTGGGGAGCCTCGCCGGGGTGGTTGGGGGCGGCATGTGAAAGAGGAGGAAGGGGGCGGAGGGAAGCCCCCGCGCCCGGCGAAAGCAAACACAGCCTCTGCGCCTCGAAGCGGGAGGCTGCGCGGCGGCTGTAAGGAAGGCGCGCGGGCCTCCAAAAGCGCGCAGCGTTTAACCCCTGGCTGACCGCGCCGGGCGCCTCGGGTGGGGTGGGAGGGGGGAATGCCTCGTGGCTGGGCAGCGGTGGGACAGTCTTGCCTTAAGTGTCTGCTTCGGTTCTGCAACCCAACAAGGCCAGCACGGACTTCAGAGGAGAATCAGAACTGCAGAAAAAGGTACCATTGTACTTTAAGAAATATATCAATAGCCTACACATTTCCCATTCAATCAATATTCAAAACACACAAAATCAGAATGTTTTTTTCTGTGCCAACTCAGGAAGCTCAACCTGTCCAAGGAGCTGCCGATCCAGTTCTACAGAGGAATCATTGAGTCTGTCATCTGCACCTCTATAACTGTCTGGTTCGGTTCTGCAACCCAATAAGACCGGCACGGATTTCAGAGCAGAATCAGAACTGCAGAAAAAATCCAATGGCTGCCAACCTGCCTTCCATTGAGGACCTGTATACTGCACGAGTCAAAAAGAGGGCGGGGAAAATATTTACTGACCCCTCCCATCCTGGACACAAACTGTTTCAACTCCTACCCTCAAAACGTCGCTACAGAGCACTGCACACCAAGACAACTAGACACAAGAGCAATTTTTTCCCAAAGGCCATCACTCTGCTAAACAAATAATTCCCTCAACACTGTCAAACTATTTACTAAGTCTGCACAACTATTACTACTAGTTTTTTCTCATCATTCCTATCATCCTTTTCCTCCCACTTAGGACTGTATGACCGTAACTTGTTGCTTGTATCCTTAAGATTTTTATTAATATTGATTGTTTCCTGATTTCTCATTTGACCCCTATGACAATCATTAAGTGTCGTACCACATGATTCTTGACAAATGTATCTTTTTCTTTTATGTACACTGAGAGCATCTGCACCAAAGACAAATTCCTTGTGTGTCCAATCACACCTGGCCAATAAAGAATTCTATTCTATTCTATTCTATTCTATTCTATTATATAGCATTTAGACTTATATCTAAATCTTCAGGACCATCTTCTGCTGCACAAATCCCAGCGACCGATAAGGTCCCACAGAGTCGGCCTTCTCCAGGTCCCATGGACTAAACAATGTCATCTGGTGGGACCTAGGGGAAGAGCCTTCTCTGTGGTGGCCCCCGCCCTCTGGAATCAACTCCCCCTGGAGATTAGAAGCGCCCCCATCCTCCTTGCCTTTCATAAGCTACTCAAAACCCACCTATGTCACCAGGCACGGGGTAACTGAGTTACTGCTAGGCTATTGTAGATTTGTGTATGGTATGACTGAGTTGTTTGGTTTTAATAATGGGCTTTTTATGTGCTTTTTAAACATACACACACACACACCACTTCACAGCACTTTGACAGCCCTCTCTGTTTTCCAGAGAGTCAGCCTATTTTCCCCCAACAATCTGGGTCCTCATTTGACCCACATGGGAAGGGTGGAAGGCTGAGTCAACCTTGAGTGGGCACTGATAGGTACTTGGGCCCCACACGAATCTGTGTATCTGTTAACCCTTCCATGTCCCTTGCATACAACATGTTAGTTAGTTAGTTAGTTAGTTAGTTAGTTAGTTAGTTAGTTAGGTAGGTAGGTAGGTAGGTAGGTAGGTAGGTAGGTTTGTTACATGTCAACATGTTTATTACAAATACTGCAAATGCAGTAACATGCTTATTACAAATACAGTAACATGTTTATTACATGCCAGCAACAGGTTTATGAAAAATGCAGTGATGTGTTTATTACATGTCAGCAACAGGTTTATGAAAAATACAGTAACATGTTTATTACATGCCAGCAACAGGTTTATGAAAAATGCAGTGATGTGTTTATTACATGTCAGCAACAGGTTTAATAAAAATACACTGGTGTGTTTTTTACGTGTCAGCAACATGTCTGTTACAAATATAGTAACATGTTTATTACATATCAGCAACAGGTTTATTACATGTCAGCAACAGGTTTGTTACAAATACATGTTTATTACATACCAGCAACATGTCTATTACAAATATAGCAACATGTTTATTACATCAGCAACATGTTTATTATAAACACAGCAACATGTTTATCACATGTCAGCAAAATGTTTGTTACAAATACAGTAACATGTTTATTACGTATCAACATGTTTATTATAAATAGAGCAACATGTTTATGACAAATGCAGCAACGTGTTTATTGCATGTCAACAACAGGTTTAGTACAAATATAGCAACATGTTTATTATACATCACTGCGGGGGTTTTTTAAATTAATACTAACGTGCGAATAAATAAGTTTAATTTGATCGAGCGTTTGCAGCTTTATTCCTCTTGGGGAGTGGTCGTGGGGGCCACGGGACGCTGCTTTATGCGGGGGGGGGCATAAACGCAAGACGGCCCCGACGCCGGGCAAAGGCTGCTTTCTCCCACCACACGCGAGCGGGGGGGAGCTCTCCGTTGGATCCGATGGAGAAAGGACCGCCCGGCTTGGCGCGCCCCCTTCGAAGCCCAGCCACGCTCGGAGTTGCTGCGCCTTTGCCGCGGCCCCGACGTTGTCCTCGGCCACGCGTAGGGGAAAAAAAAACCCGCGAGGTGGTCCGAGCTTTCCTTGCCCATCCAACGCCGGACTCTTCTAGCATTGGATTGCTCTCGCTCTCGCTCTCTCCCTCCATCTTTCTCTCCCCCCTTCTCCCTCTCCCTCTCTGTCTCTCGTCTCTGTCTCTCTCTCTCTCTCTTTCTTTCTTTCTCTCCTCGCTCTCTGTCTCTGTCTCTTTCTCTCTTCGCTCTCTGTCTCTCTTCTTCTCTCTCTCTCTGTCTTTCTCTTTCTCTCCTCTCTCTCTCTGTCTTTCTCTTTCTCTCCTCTCTCTCTCTGTCTTTCTCTTTCTCTCCTCTCACTCACTCTTTCTTTCTTTCTCTTTCTCTCCTCGCTCTCTCTCTCTTTTCTTCCTCTCTGTCTCTGTCTTTGCCCTTCTCTCTCTCCCTCTCCCTCTGTCTGTCTTTCTCTCTGTCTATCCATCTCTCTCCCTCTCTCTTTCTCTCTCTCTCTCTCTGTGTGTCTCCCTCCGTCTCTCTCTCCCCCATTTCTCCCTCCCTCTCCATCGCTCTGTTTTTTTCTCTGTGTGTCTTTCTCTTTCTCTCGCCTCCCTCTCTGTCTCTCTCTCTCCCTCTCCCTCTATCTCTGTATCTTTCTCTGTCATTCTCTCCCTCCCTCCCCCCTCTCTCTGTCTTTCTCTTTCTCTCTCCTGCCTCTGTCTCTTTCTCCGTCTCTCTCTTTCTTCATCTCTCTCTGTCTCTCCCCCTTTCTATCTCTCTCTATCCCTCCCTCCTCCCTCTGTGTCTCTCTCTGTTTCGGACTCCCTCTGCCTCTGTTTCTGCCTCTCTCCCTCACTCTCTGTCTCTTTCCCTCCTCATAGATCAATGGATCGCCTGGCGGGCCAGCCAAGGATTCGCACCAGATAAAATTCACCGTGTGTGTGTTTTTTTGTGTGTTTGTGTGTGTACGTATTTATTTGTTTTTTTTTTTAATTTATTTATTTATTTATTTACTTACTTACTTACTTACTTACTTACTTACTTACTTACTTACTTACTTACTTACTTACTTATTTATTTATGCACAAATCCCAGCAGCCGGTTAGGTCCCACAGAATTGGCCTTCTCCGGGTCGCATCGACTAAACAATGTCGGCTGGCGGGACTCAGGGGAAGAGCCTTCTCTGTGGTGGCACCGACCCCCTGGAACCAGCTTCCCCCAGAGATTAGGACTGCCCCCACCCTCCTTGCCTTTCGCAAGCTCCTTAGACACCTCCCTTTGCCTATGTAGTTTTATGTATGGTGTGTTTGTGTGTATGCTTTTCATATAATGGGATTTTTAGGCTTTTAATGTAAAATTGTTATTTTAGACTTTAATATTAGATTTGCTATTGTATATTGTTTTATCACTGCTGTGAGCCATCCCGAGTCTGCGGAGAGGGGTAGCATACAAACAAATAAACAAACAAACAAATAAACAAATAAATTAAACAAACAAACAAACAAACAAACAAACAAACAAACAAACAAACAAACAAACAAACAAATAAACAAATAAACAAATAAACAAATAAACAAATAAACAAATAAACAAATAAACAAATAAACAAATAAACAAATAAACAAATAAACAAATAAACAAATAAACAAATAAACAAATAAATATATAAATAAATAAATTAAATAAACAAAATAAACAAAATAAACAAATAAACAAATAAACAAATAAACAAATAAACAAATAAACAAATAAACAAATAAACAAATAAACAAATAAACAAATAAACAAATAAACAAATAAACAAATAAACAAATAAACAAATAAACAAATAAACAAATAAACAAATAAACAAATAAACAAATAAACAAATAAACAAATAAACAAATAAACAAATAAACAAATAGTAGTAATAGTAATAATCATATACATATAACCACATCACATAAAAGCAAGCATCGTAAAAACACGGAAGTCCGGAGGTGGGGTTTTGCATGGAGGGGAGCCTCAGGGGAATCCCAGCAGCACAAAAACGGGCGCTTCGGCTGGCAAAGGGGGTGAGTTTTGGGTTTGCACACGTTAATCGCTTTTCCATTGATTCCTATGGGGCACATTGTTTTGTCTTATGAACTTTTCACCTTATGAAACTTGTCCCCATAAGACAAGGTATCACTGTATATATATATATATATTTTTAAAAGAATAATTTTAGAAGAGACCCTGATAGTTTGAATATGGGAATGTGCTACCTACCAGTCTGTTAAATATAAGATGAATTAGGATTAGGATCACTCAGGGGAAGATTAAGAGGGAGAAAGTGGAAGTAAAAAGCGAAGGGAGAAAAGAAAGAGTGGAGTTAAGTAGGCAGGGGGAGAGAAGGAGTAAGAAGGTAGAAGGAGGAGACTGAGACAGAGGGAGGAGAGTGCGAAGAAATGAGGAAAAACAGACTGATACATAACAGAATGGGTGCAAAAATAGGATATTAATTAATGATTGATTGGATAAAACTGTATAATTATGTAGTGATTGACATATGTGTGTGTGTAAGGCAAACTTGTGTGTGTGTATTTGTGTGTGTGTGTGATCACATGTTTTTGCTGAATTTTTTTAAATCAAGGGGGACTAGGATAGCACTATTTCAGCCTTGTTCTGGCCTCATCAGCTAGTCATGCCCTCACTGGGATTTGATCCTGTAGCTTCTTAACGTCTAGGCCACAGGATCTGATCCCTTTAGCTTTGTACCTGGGAGGGGCTATATGTTTTTTCTGTCGGGTCACCCTGGTATATTGAAGGAGTATCTTCAATAGGAACTTTTCAATCTGTGATGTTTCCAAATGTAAAATAATGCACTTGGGGAAAAGGAATCCTCAATCTGAGTATTGTATTGGCAGTTCTGTGTTAGAAAATACTTCAAAAGAAAAGGATTTAGGGGTAGTGATTTCTGACAGTCTCAAAATGGGTGAACAGTGCAGTCAGGCGGTAGGGAAAGCAAGTAGGATGCTTGGCTGCATAGCTAGAGGTATAGCAAGCAGGAAGAGGGAGATTACGATCCTGCTATATAGAATGCTGGTGAGACCACATTTGGAATACTGTGTTCAGTTCTGGAGACCTCACCTACAAAAAGATATTGACAAAATTGAACGGGTCCAAAGACGGGCTACAAGAATGGTGGAAGGTCTTAAGCATAAAACGTATCAGGAAAGACTTCATGAACTCAATCTGTATAGTCTGGAGGACAGAAGGAAAAGGGGGGACATGATCGAAACATTTAAATATATTAAAGGGTTAAATAAGGTCCAGGAGGGAAGTGTTTTTAATAGGAAAGTGAACACAAGAACAAGGGGACACAATCTGAAGTTAGTTGGGGGAAAGATCAAAAGCAACATGAGAAAATATTATTTTACTGAAAGAGTAGTAGATCCTTGGAACAAACTTCCAGCAGACGTGGTAGATAAATCCATAGTAACTGAATTTAAACATGCCTGGGATAAACATATATCCATCCTAAGATAAAATACAGAAAATAGTATAAGGGCAGACTAGATGGACCATGAGGTCTTTTTCTGCCGTCAGACTTCTATGTTTCTAATATACCAGGGTGATACCTGGAGACGCATTGTGTACAGTCCACAACCCATTGGATGTCAAGGCCCTCCTTGAACATGATGGACAAACAACAACAACAACAACAACAACAACATATATGTATATGTATAAGTATATGTATTGATGTATATATGGAAACTCTGGAGAAAATAATAATAATAATAATAATAATAATAATAATAATAATAATTATTATTATTATTATTATTATTATTATTATTATTATTATTATTATTATTTATTAGATTTGTATGCCGCCCCTCTCCGAAGACTCGGGGCGGCTCACAACAGTAATAAAAACAGTATGACAATGGAACAAATCTAATAATAAAAATTATATAAAAAAACCCCAACTGTTAAAAACCATACAACACATACATACCAAACATAAAATATAGGAAACATTTTTATTTATTAAAAAAAGAATTTCTAATTTGTAGCTCACCTTTGCTAATATTCCTCTTTTCCATTTTTTTTTTTGCTAGGGTTTGAGGGGTGGGGTTATCTTTTCACGTTATTTAATTCACGGCGTGGCCAAATAGGTTTTTGCCAAAGGTTGCCTTTCTAATGTTGTAAAGCATCCAGATGGGCAATCAATACATTGACAAAATGAATAATGCATTTAAAAAAAAAATATTTAATCCAATCAATTGTGCTTCGAGGGATTTCTGAACAACATACCAAACAAAATGCCTTGAATAAAGAAGGAAAATTTATTCTGGGGAGGGGGGAAACAACAGGGTGCAGTAGAGTTTCTTGCTTGGGTGAGGGGTTGGACTAGACTAGAGGATCTCCAGGGCCCCTTCTAGCTCTATTCTGTTCTGTTCTTCTTTGTATGATCATATGATATCCACCCAACAGCACAGCGCAGCACAGCAACAGCAACAGAACCAGAACAGAACCAACAGAACAGAACGGAAAAGGGAACAAGAACATAACCGAACCAGAACCAGAACCAAACCTAACAGAACCAACAAAACAGAAAAGGGAACAGGAAAAGAACCAACAGAACAGAACGGAAAAGGGAACAGGAACATAACCGAACCAGAACCAGAACCAGAACCAAACCTAACATAACCAACAAAACAGAAAAGGGAACAGGAAAAGAACCAACAGAACAGAACAGAAAAGGGAACAGAACTAGAACCAAAACCAGAACAAAACATAACCAACAGAGCAGAAAAGAAAGGGAACAGGAACAGGAACAGAACTGGAACCAGAACCGGAACTGGAACCAGAACCGGAGCCAGAGACAGAGACAGAACGGAACCAACAGAACAGAAAAGGGAACAGGAATAGAACCAGAACAGAACAGAAAAGAAAAAGGAACAGAACTAGAACCAGAACAGAACAGAAAAGGGAACAGGACTAGAACCAGAAGCAGAACAAAACAGAACCAACAGAGCAGAACAGAAAGGGAACAGGAACAAGAACAGGACCGGAACCAGAACCGGAACCGGAGCCGGAAAAAGAACCAGAACCGGAACCAGAACCGGAACCGGAAAAAGAACCAGAGACAGAGACAGAACCGAACCAAAAGAACAGAACAGAAAAGGGAACAGGAATAGAACCAGAACAGAACAGACAAAGGAACAGAACCAGAACCAGAACAGAACAGAAAAGGGAACATCCAAGGAATTATTGAGAACTACATAATGAGGACCGTGTTTGGGGCAGTGGGGATGGATAAGGGGAAAAAGTGTGCGTTTTTGGATTAATTTGGGAAGGCTCCCCTGTCAGAGAAGGGTATAGTGTGGCACCCAGTCAATGGAAGGTGCAACAGGAAAGAGAGAAAGATTCCCCGGTCAGAGTTAAACTTTCTTTAAGCTGGACGGCTGCCAACTCTTGCTGGCGAAATGAATTGGAGTTCCAAAGCAGGGATTGGCTTTCACAACAGCGCCACTCTGTGGCTGAAAAACTGCACTGAAATGAAAAAAGGGAGCATGTGATGGATGTTGTATGCATTCACTGAACGTATTTCTGCAGCACAAACCTGGGTGGAATTAAGAATATAAGAGTTGGAAGGGACCTTGGAGGTCTTCTAGTCCAAACCCTTTGTCCAGACAAATGACTAGGCTTGAGCAAGAGGTCTTCCAAGTTACAGAATACCCTACGAGACTAGACTTTCAATCCTGGGCCTAGAAAGCCTAGAACTAGGACGCCTTAAACAAGATCTAAGTATTGCCCACAAGATCATATGCTGTAACGTCCTGCCTGTCGGTGACTACTTCAGCTTCAACCACAGCAACACAAGAGCACACAACAGATTTAAACTTAATATTAACCGCTCCAAACTTGACTGTAAAAAATATGACTTCAGTAACCGAGTTGTCGAAGCGTGGAACTCATTACCGGACTCCATAGTGTCATCCCCAAACCCCCAACACTTTACCCTTGGATTATCCACGGTTGACCTATCCAGATTCCTAAGAGGTCAGTAAGGGGCGAGTACAAGTGCACTAGAGTGCCTTCCGTCCCCTGTCCTATTGCTCTCCTATATCTCCTATACCTTTCTTCTATTCCTATATCTCTTCTTCTATTCTTTCATTGATATGTTCTATTACTATATCTTCTTTTCTATTCTTTCATAGATATACTGTATTTTACTATGAGTATCTCCTCTATAACCTTCATCATGTATTTTATTATGTGTGTGTGTGTTTTATACATATATATATATATATATATATATATATATATATATATATATATATATATGTCACATGTTTAAGCTGAATTTGAAAATTAAGGGAGACTAGGATAGATCTATTTCGGCCTTATTTTGGCCTCATCAGCTAGCCATACCCACTGGGACTTCAACCTGCAACCTTTGCCTTGTAAGGCAGAGAATTATCCTCTAGGCTACAGTATCCAATCCCTTCAGCTCTGTATATATATTGGTGGCTGGGTGTGGTTTGATATATATATATACCCACTAAACCCTTCATTGTGTATTGGACAAAATAAATAAATAAATAAATTCTGTTCTGTTATTTCTTTCTTAAAAACTTCCAGTGATGAGGCACCCATAACTTCTGGAGGCAAGCTGTCCCACGGGCTCCCTGTTCTCATTGCCAGGAAATTTCTCTTAAGTCCCTTAGGGTGGAGGATGGCTGAAGTTATCTGAACATGGCAACTGGACTAATATTTTGTTTTGGGGTTTTTTTTGTCATAGAATAGAATAGAATAGAATAGAATAGAATAGAAATAGACAGGGACGTAGGAACAATGATTCTACGGAGAGGGGCAGCATACAAATCTAATAAATAAATAAATAAATAAGTAAATAAATAAATGAATGGATGGATGGATGGATGGATGGATGGATGGATAAATGAATGAATGAATGAATAAACAAACAAACAAACAAACAATGGTGCACTTATGCACGCCCCTTACAGACCTCTTAGGAATGGGGTCAGGTCAACAGTAGACAGTCTAAGGTTAAAGTTTTGGGGGTTTGTGGAAGAAAGTTAGCGCATTCCAAGCATTGATGACTCTGTTGCTGAAGTCGTGTTTTCTGCAGTTGAGTTTGAAATGGTTTACATTAAGTTTGAATCTCTTGTGTGCTCGTGTATTGTTGCGGTTGAAGCTGAAGTGTTCACTGAAAGGGAGGATGTTGTGGCAGGTGATTTTATGAACTACATTTAGATCAGACCAAAGGTGACAGAATTGTAAACTATCTAAGCCCAACAACATTTCAAGTCTGGTGGCATAAGGCAGTGTTTCCCAACCTGGGCAACGTGAAGATATTTGGACTTCAACTCCCAGAATTCCTCAGCCAGCGAATGCTGGCTGGGGAATTCTGGGAGTTGAAGTCCAGATATCTTCAAGTTGCCCAGGTTGGGAAACACTGGCATAAGGTATTCTGTTGCGAACCGAGGACTCGTCTTGTGAAATATTTCTGGACTCTCTTGATTGCATTAGTCTGAAATGCAGTGCGGTTTCCAGACAGGTGAGATGTATTCAAGAATTGGTCTAGCAAATGCTTTGTATGCTCTGGTTAGCAGTGAAATATTGGCAAAGAAGAAGCTACGCGAGATTAGATTAACAACTCTTAGTGCCTTTTGGGCAATGTTGTTACAGTGACAAAAATAATATTCAAGTATTGCAAATCTTAGGAAACATAATGTCTAAAATTACAATCAGCTGTGATTCTTTCTAAATCAACAGCAAATTAATTACTGTTCTTTCCAGGAAACTTCAAAGCAGAAAATGACTTGGTGTATTTCTTCGGATGATAAACTGCCTAAACTCAACTTGGCAGATTTTAATTTTAATTAAGCCAAATCTCTAGTTCCTCGGTAGCCCACAAGCACACCCTGTACTTGTACCTAACCTCTTACGTCTTTTTTTTCCCCCACTGCAACAATATCACCAAAAAAGCTTCTAGAGTTGTTAACCTGATCCTACGCAGCTTCTGCTCAGGCAATCTCACACTACTCACAAGAGCCTACAAAACTTTTGCCAGACCCATCCTAGACTACTGCTCATCTGTCTGGAACCCATACCACATCTCAGACATCAACACCCTTGAAAATGTCCAAAGATATTTCACCAGAAGAGCCCTTCACTCCTCCACTCGAAACAGAATATCCTACGAAAATAGACTAACAATCCTAGGTCTAGAAAGCCTAGAACTACGGCGCCTGAGTATTGCCCACAAGATCATATGCTGCAACGTCCTACCGGTCAATGACTACTTCAGCTTCAACCGCAACAACACAAGAGCACGCAACAGATTCAAACTTAATACGAACCGCTCCAAACATGACTGTAAAAAATATGATCTCAACAATCGAGTTGTCGAAGCGTGGAACTCATTACCGGACTCAATTGTGTCAACCCCTAACCCCCAACATTTCTCCCTTAGACTCTCCACGATTGACCTCTCCAGGTTCCTAAGAGGCCAGTAAGGGGCGTACATAAGTGCACTGGTGTGCCTTTCGTCCCCTGTCCAATTGTCTTTCCTTTCTCTCACTTATCATATATATTCTCTTTCTTTCATATATCCTCTCCTCTAAGTTCACTTTTACCCTTATATATATTACTACATGTCTATTTTTCTTCCTATGTATTTGTGTATTGGACAAATGAATAAATAAATAAAAATAAATTTGGTTCACATGGCATTCAATCAAAACCATTAAAAACCCAAAAACTAATAGAATAGAATAGAATTTTTATTGGCCAAGTGTGATTGGACACACAAGGAATTTGTCTTGGTGCAGATGCTCTCAGCATACATAAAATAAAATATACATTTGTCAAGAATCATGTGGTACGACACTTAATGATTGTCATAGGGGTCAAATAAGCAATGAAGAAGCAATATTAATAAAAACCTTAGGATATAAGCAACAAGTTACAGTCATACAGTCAACATGGGAGGAAATGGGTGAAAGGAATGATGAGAAAAACTAGTAGAATAGAAGTGCAGATTTAGTAGAAGGAGCGTCTTATACTCTGGTGCGTCTTATACTCCAAAAATACAGTACCTTCTTGCCACCAGGAGTTAAAGGGAGCAGTAGGTACTGGCTGCAAAAAGGCTAAGAGTTCAATTGTGCTTTAAAAAAATAACAAATATCGGTTTAAGGCTAAATTAGGGGTCTCCAAACTTGGCAAAAGTAAGACTTGTGGACTTCAACTCCCAGAATTCGTCAGCTGGCTAGGGAATTCTGGGAGTTGAGGTCCACAAGTCTTAAAATTGCCAAGTTTGGAGAGCCCTGGGCTAAATCAACCCAAGGATAACTGAGCAAATATTACTTTGGCTGGGGATGGGTTGGGGGAAGAGAGGAATAAGACCGTTCCTCCGAAGCTGTCCGTGAATCCTATTCTTTTATGCAAATAATTACTTAGGAAATTTGTAAAACGCAAATATGTTTTCATAAGTGAAGGCTGCAAGACAATATTGCATGCATATGTATGTGATTGGAGGGAGGGTGGTGGCGGTGGAAGAAGCTTTTGAAAGACCAGACATTTCAAAAGACAATAGCAAATATTTGATTTGATTTTTGTTTTTTTGTTTTAAAAGTTTTACAGTTGCTTTGTTTCTGGAAGAGAAATATATAGGATGGCTTCATGCAAATAAAAATAATTATTCTAAATGAGGCATCTGGAACCAATAATGCCGTTTCTAGTTTTAGCATCGCGCGAGAAAAACGAGGGCTTTGAAATTGGGTCCTCCACATTTGCAAAACATTATTATTATGGCCTTTATTGCCTTGCTCCGAAAACCGTTGAAGCCTTGTTTTTATATTTGCAGATCATGGATAGGCCTGCGAGCTCAAGCTTGCTTAACAAATAATAATAATAATAATAATAATAATAATAATAATAATAATAATAATAATAATAATAATAATAATAATAATAATACGGTAGCACTGAAAACGTAATTGAACGGACAGAGATAAGGTCTAATTTAGAGGGTGGTCTTCTGGGTGTTCTGGGTGTTCACAAGGGTTCGAGACAATCTCTAGCGGGGATTCGTCGCAAATATGTGCCTTCATCATAGCAGGATATGCATATGTATATGTGTGTATGTATATATTTATGTATGTAGATTGTTCTGAGTTCGGGTTTTGCCCCGCGTAATATTTTGAGTATCTATGCGACATTTCGGTGAAATCACATTCACCATCATGAGGCTGAAGTTGTAAGCTTCGTGCTGCTGTAGATATAGAACTAAGGAAAGGAGGGTGGGGGCAGTGCGAATCTCTGGGGGGAGCTGATTCCAGAGAGTCGGGGCCACCACAGAGAAGGCTCTTCCCCCTCATAAACCAGGGAAGGGGGCTTGACCTAATTCCCCCATGCTTGGCGACTTGAGACTCTTGCGAAAGGCGAGGAGGGTTGGGGCAGTGCGAATCTCTGGGGGGAGCTGATTCCAGAAGGACGGGGCCACCACAGAGAAGGCTCTTCCCCTAGGCCCCGCCAAGTGACATTGTCTGGTTGACAGGAACTAGAAAAGGCTGACCTTTTCTGTCGGACCTAACCGGTTGCTTGGACTCATGCGGCAGAAGACGGTCCAGCGAGTAATCTAGCCCGATGCCATGTAGGGCTTTATAGATCACTACCAAGACTTTGAATTCATTTTACACTCACAACGGAGGCAGGGAAACACAGACACACACACACTCCTTCCAACTCTGTTCTTCATTTAAGACAGTATCTGACTTTTCAAAAGTTAGAAAGGCTTTGTAGTATAAACATACCTGCGGAGAAAGCCATAGGAATGAACCTGGGCCATCCTGCTGAGAGCATTTAACCTCTCAAATGAGTGGAAGTACAAAACTGTTCTTCACTGTTTTACTGACCTTTGCCCCAGGGCCCAAGTGGTTGATAATGCTTTCTTAAAAAGAAAGAGGCCTGAGGTCACAGCGATAGGGAAATGTAATTATCTGGCATGTGTCAGTACTAGAAGCAAGGGTTATCCTTCCAGGAAATTCCGACTTGTTTTGCTGACAAAGGCAGACGTATCACATCCTGATGTACGTATTTAGGGAGCTTGCGAAGTATTTGGCTAAACTTATTTATGTTATTATTTTTATTTATTTATTTGTCATACAAATATAGTATTGTATTGTCGTATTTATTTATTTATTTATTATTTATTTATTTACTTACTTGTTTACTTATTTACTTGTTTACTTGTTTACTTGTTTACTTGTTTGTTTATTTGTTTATCTATTTGTTTATCTATTTGTTTATCTACTTGTTTATCTATTTGTTTATCTATTTATTTATTTATTTATTTGTTTGTTTGTTTGTTTATGTATTTATTTATTCATTCATTCATTCATTCATTCATTCATTCATTTATTTATTTATTTAGTCCAATACACAATGAGGGTTTTAGTGGGTATATATCTATAATACACATAGTAAAATACATGAAGAAGGTTATAGAGGAGATACTCATAGTAAAATATATCTAAGAAAGAATAGAAAAGAAGGAATAGTAATAGAACATATCAATGAAAGAATAGAAGAAGAGATATAGGAATAGAAGAAAGGTATAGGAGATATAGGAGAGCAATAGGACAGGGGACGGAAGGCACTCTAGTGCACTTGTACTCGCCCCTTACTGACCTCTTAGGCATCTGGATAGGTCAATCATGGATAATCTAAGGGTAAAGTCTTGGGGGTTTGGGGATGACACTATGGAGTCCGGTAATGAGTCCCATGCTTCGACAACTCGGTTACTGAAGTCATATTTTTTAGTCAAGTTTGGAGCGGTTAATATTAAGTTTAAATCTGTTGTGTGCTCTTGTGTTGTTGTGGTTGAAGCTGAAGTCGTCGCCAACAGGCAGGACGTTGCAGCATATGACCTTGTTGGCAATACTTATATCTCGTCTTAGTTCTAGACTTTCTAGGCCCACGATTGAAAGTCTAGTCTCATAGGGTGTTTTATTTTGAGTGGAGGAGTGAAGGGCTCTTCTGGTGAAGTATCTTTGGACATTTTCAAGGGTGTTAATGTCTGAGATGCGATATGGGTTACAAACAGATGAGCTGTATTCGAGGATGGGTCTGGCAAAAGTTTTGTAAGCTCTGGTAAGTATGTTTAACATAATATAAGTATAAAGTAGAGATAGAAAAGATAAAAACACCTTAGGACAGGTGCAGTAGGCACAAAGGTGCACTTATGCACGCCCCTTACAGACCTCTTAGAAAAGGGGAGAGGTCTATTGTAAATAATGTAAGGTTGTAGATTTTGGGGTTGGGGGAGGAAACAGTAGTGAGTTCCAGGCATTGACCACTCTATTGCTGAAATCGTATTTTCTGCAGTCTATTTTGGAACGATTTACATTTAGTTTGTATCTATTGTGTGCTCTTGTGTTGTTTTTGTTAAAGGTGAAGTAGTCACCAACAGGGAGTACATTGCGACGTATGATTTTATGGACAACAGTTAAATCAGTTCGGAAGCGGCGTAGCTGTAAATTTTCTAAACATAGTAATTAAACTCTATCCAACTTTTGTTAAGAAATCCTGGAGAAGAGGCGAAACTCCGCCAGACTACAAATACTATAATTAGACAATTTACAGCTACATCGCCTCAGAACTGATTTTAACTGTTGTTCATAAAATCATACACCATAATGTCCTTCCTGTTAGTGACTACTTCACCTTCAACAACAACACAAGAGCACGTAATAGATACAAAGTAAATGTAAATCGCTCCAAACTTGACTGCAGAAAATACGACTTCGGCAATATTTATTTATTTATTAATTAGATTTGTATGCCGCCCTCTCCGCAGACTCGGGGCGGCTAACAGCAGTAAAAAAGACAAATATAACAAATCTAATATAAAAAGTAATTTTAAAAACCCCAATTTAAGAGACCAATCATACATACAGACATACCATGCATAAATTTTATAAGCCTAGGGGGAAGGCAATATCTCAGTTCCCCCATGACTGACGACAGAGGTGGGTTTTAAGGAGCTTACGAAAGGCAAGGAGGGTGGGGGCAACCCTAATATCTGGGGGGAGTTGGTTCCAGAGGGTCAGGGCCACCACAGAGAAGGCTTTTTCCCTGGGTCCCGCCAAACGACATTGTTTAGTCGACGGGACCCGGAGAAGGCCAACTCTGCGGGACCTAGCCGGGCGCTGGGATTCGTGCGGCAGAAGACGGTGTCAGCACCTAGAATTCACTACCTGACTCTGTAGTTTCTTCCCCTAACCCCAAAATCTTCAACCTGACATTAACTACTGTTGACCTCTCCCCTTTTCTAAGAGGTCTGTAAGGGGAGTGCATAAGCCTGCTGTCCTACTTTCTACTTCAACTAACTATAATTCTATACTTTTGGGACAAATAAATAAATAAAATAAATAAAA
Source organism: Erythrolamprus reginae (assembly GCF_031021105.1). Classification (NCBI taxonomy): domain Eukaryota; kingdom Metazoa; phylum Chordata; class Lepidosauria; order Squamata; family Dipsadidae; genus Erythrolamprus; species Erythrolamprus reginae. The sequence goes on along the minus strand of NC_091955.1, from coordinate 9,007,313 downwards.
ATATAATAAAATCCAGACGATGGCGGGATGGCAAATGTCCTCAGCTTCAAAGGAAAAAAAGAAGACTCAAGGAACTAGCGATCATTCTTCCTGAAATGAACAAAAATATAATTTTGAAATTAGAGAAACAATTTTTTTTGCGTCATAATTTTTTTTATTTTTTCTCCAACACAAAGTTAAAAAACAATACATAGGTTCCAACACAAAATCCATCCTTGAATACAGTTCATCTGTCTGGAACCCATACCACATCTCGGACATCAACACCCTAGAAAATGTCCAAAGATACTTCACCAGAAGAACCCTTCAAGCCCTTCACTCCTCCACTTGAAACAGAATGCCCTACGAAAGCAGACTATCAATCCTAGGTCTAGAAAGCTTAGAACTAAAACATGATCTAAGTATTGCCCACAAAATCATATGCTGCAACATCCTGCCTGTCAATGACTACTTCAGCTTCAACCGCAACAACACAAGAGCACGCAACAAATTCAAACTTAATATTAATCGCTCCAAGCTTGACTGTAAAAAATATGACTTTAGCAATCGAGTTGTTGAAGCGTGGAACTCATTACCAGACTCAGTAGTGTCAACCCCTAACCCCCAACATTTCTCCCTTAGACTATCCCCGATTGACCTCTCCAGGTTCCTAAGAGGTCAGTAAGGGGCGTACATAAGTGCACTAGCCTGCCTTTCATCCCCTGTCCAATTGTCTCTCCTTATCTCATATCTCATATATCTTTTCTTCCTTTCATATATCTTCTCCTATATTTTTATATCTTTTCTTTATATATAATACTTCATGTCTATTCTCTTCAATATGTATCGAGTATTGGACAAAATAAATAAATAAAATAAATACACAAGTTTTTCCTTTTTACTTTGTAATAATTCAATGAAGGCTCTTATATTTCTTTCTTTCACAAAGTAATTGTAAAAACGTATCTTATATATTCAAAAACCTCTTGAAGTATAGCTGTTCTCTATCTAATATTAAAACATTACAATAACCTTTACATTAATCGCTGGTCATCAAATTCTTCTTATTTGAATCTTACAAATCTGTTGCGCTCATTATTCCAAAAAACAATTTTCTTATAATCTTTTAAGCCAAGTAAATTATATATAAATTAATTATTCATACAGCAGCAAAAAAACCCTATAAACCATAATTATATACATCTAATAAAATAGTTATTCCAATAAGAAAGTATATCATATTTTATAATAAAGTAAATTATATCTAAAGTAAATTTTAATATCACAACTAAAAAAAGCCAGGTAATTTTTTTTTAGTTAGTTTGAATATGTTTACACTAAATTATTCCAATAATATTGTGTGTGTGTGTGTGTGTGTGTGTGTGTGTGTGTGTGTGTGTGTTATATCAATAGTTAGTGCTACTGCCATTCCTCTTCTTCTCAATCTGGGTTATGTTCTGTCGATCTCTCTGGTAGAATCCTCCCGAAAATGCACAGATACAATTTCAGACACACACACGTTTGAAAATTCAAAACAATATTCTTTATACCGAAAATGCAAATAAACGAAGCACTCTTTTTTGTGTAGCAAAGAGCACTCGTCTCCAAACAAACTGGTAATTTGTACAAGTGCCTTATCAAGTTCTGAGATCCTTAGCTTGCAGCTGTAAGGCAATTCACAGTCCTTCTTCCTTCACAAAGTGAAACACACTTTGCTCTGGTTTAGTTTCAAAGCGGGGGGAAATCAGCACACAAAAAGTCAAAGTCAGCAAGGCAGGCACGAAACACAACGATCAGATAATCCTCCACAATGGCCAAACCCACAGGCTGCTATTTATAGCAGCCTCACTAATTACCCCACCCCCACCCAACCACAGGTGGCCTCATTTTCTTTGATAATAATCTCTCAGTTGTTGTTGCCTATGCATCGCTCTCTGCATGCGTGGCTGTATCATTAACTCTTGTTCTGAATCCAAGGAGGAGCTAGATAATTGATCTCCTTCTGAACTGTCTGCCACACTCTCCTCCTCCCTGTCACTCATGTCTTCTTGGTCAGAGGAGCCTTCATCAGCAGATTCCACCGGGGGCAAAACAGGCCTGCAGCATGTGGATGTCTCCCCCACATCCACAGTCCTTGGGGCAGGAGCTGGGCCAGAGCTAACCACAACAGGTTATAATATTTAAAACTCAATCTTCTTGTCTCAGTTTTGTTGACAGTACTTAGTGGAACAATTTTTGACCTATTTTGCAATGGTTAGATCTCATCTCAAATATAGTTTTGACTACATTCTAAGACAGAGTCAGAGAAACTAAAGGAGTTTCTCAAAATTATATTTTCGTTGACTTTAGGCAGACTGATCCTTGGACCTTGTTTGTTTATAAATTGTTCCTCTGATTTCAAAATTATATATTATTTTTCCCCTGCAGCTTCTGCAATGTCTGTTGAGGTCAGAGGCTAAACAGAGCATCCTGCTTGGTGTTCAAGGGTTAGGAAAACAGTAGCAGCTGCAGAAGACATTATTCCAGTCCTCCAGGAATTGAAGGGGTGGAGGCAACTCTGAAATGGAAGGCAGTTTTTCTTCTGTTGAGACATTTACTGTACCTTCCGGTCTTTTAAGGTAAAAGTTCCCCTCAGACGTATGTGCTAGTCATTCCCGACTCTCTCTCTCTCTATATATATATATATATATCTTTTTTTTGTTGCATCACCCTGGTATATTGAAGGAACGTCACAGGCAGAGAATTAACCTCTAGGCTACAGTATCCAATCCCTTCAGCTCTGCACCAGGGAAGGGTTGCATAATTTTTGTGTTGAATCACCCTGGTGTATTGAAGGAACATCACAGCTCCTTTTTTGCCTCTCGGCCCAACCCAGGACCATTTCCAAGGCAGTTAAATTTTATTGATAGCCGACAATTCTATCTATATGTGTCACATGTTTTTTGCTGAATTTGAAAATTAAGGGAGAATAGGATAGATCTATTTCGGCCTTATTTTGGCCTCATCAGCTAGCCAAACCCTCACTGGGACTTGAACCTGCAACCTTTACCTTGTAAGGCAGAGAATTAACCTCTAGGCTACAGTATCCAATCCCTTCAGCTCTGCACCAGGGAAATCAGATATATATATATCTGATTTTTGTGTCAAATCAGATATATATATATATCACATAGTTTGTTGGCTATGAATATATATAACTAGTGATGGACGAACCCAACGGTGTTCGGGTTCGGTAAGTTCGGACGAACTTTAGGCAAAATTCGGCCAAACGCGAACCAAACCCAAACCCAAACCCAAACCGAAACGGGTAATCACACTAAGAGATTCCGGAGGCGGAGCTTTGACGTCGCGTATACCATCAGGTTGCTAACGACGCCAAGGTGATCACTTCCTGGATTCCATGGGAATCTCCTGGGAGGAAACAGGGCTGCAAAAGGCAGGGAGAAGCCTCAGTGGGGTCTCTATAGGAATCTCCTGGGATGAAACAGGGCCGGAAAAGGTGGGGAGAAGCCTCTGTGGGGCTTCTATAGGAATCTCCTGGGAGGAAACAGGGCTGGAAAAGGCAGGGAGAAGCTTCTGTGTGGCCTTTCTAGGAATCTCCTGGGAGGAAACAGAGCTGGAAAAGGCAGGGAGAAGCCTCCATCGGGCCTCTCTAGGAATCTCCTGGAAGGAAACAGGGCCTCCACCCTCCCTGTGGTTTCCCCAATCGCACATATTATTTGCTTTTACCTTGATTCCTATGGGAAAAATTGCTTCCTCTTACAAACTTGTCTACTTAAGAACTTGGTCATGGAAGGAATTAAGTTCGTAAGTAGAGGTCCCACTGTACTTGGGTTTTTTGGTAAGTGGTGGGTGCACAGAAGTGAACTCTATCCAGGGTTTTCCAAACCAGATAAACACTGCATCAGTCACACGCTTGATGGGAGGTAGAGATGGATGAGATTGTGCATGGAACAGTCTGTTACTCAAAGCGTGCACCTGGCCCAAAAGATAAAAAATAAAAAATGCTTCTGCAGAAATCATTAAAATAGTGTGCGGTATCTCTGATTAATCTGCGTTTATATTTAGATCAGGGTGGGTGTTTAATTTTCTCTGGGCTATAAAGTCACATTGTTAAACTTTGTTTGCTTTCTTCGTCAAAGGCTCTTTGCAAAAACGCAGAATTGATGATGGTGGAAGGCAGGGAGAGCAGACAAAGGAAGCCACTTGGATATATGAAAGAGATGAAAGATCGTTTTCAAACGAGTGTTCCATTGAACGAGTTGCTTTTGCAAGCCACTGGTGCCGCCAATACAAAATAACATCGCCGCTTCCTGTATTCCCTGGCAAAGCCAACAAGACACATAATGGGGCTAGGTTGAAATCCAGCAGGTTCTGACAGGTTCTGGAGAACCGGTAGTGGAAATTTTGAGTAGCTCAGAGAACCAGTAAATGCCACCTCTGGCTGGCCCCAGAGGGGTGTGGGGAAAGGGGTTTTTGCAGTATCCTTCCCCAGGAGCAGGGTGGGAATGGGGATTTTTGCAATATCCTTCCCCCAGGAATGGGGTTTTTGCAATATCCTTCCCCCAGGAATGGGGATTTTGCAGTATCCTTCCTCCAGGAATGGGGATTTTGCAATATCCTTCCCCCAGGAATGGGGATTTTGCAGTATCCTTCCCCTGTAGTGGGGAAGGAATGGGGATTTTGCATTATCCTCCCCCGGGAGTGGGGAGGGAATGGGGATTTTGCAATATCTTTCCCCAGGAGTGAGGAGGGAATGGGGATTTTTGCAATATCCTTCCCCCAGGAATGGGGATTTTGCAATATCCTTCCCCCAGGAATGGGGTTTTTGCAATATCCTTCCCCCAGGAATGGGGATTTTGCAGTATCCTTCCTCCAGGAATGGGGATTTTGCAATATCCTTCCCCCAGGAATGGGGATTTTGCAGTATCCTTCCCCTGTAGTGGGGAAGGAATGGGGATTTTGCATTATCCTCCCCCGGGAGTGGGGAGGGAATGGGGATTTTGCAATATCTTTCCCCAGGAGTGAGGAGGGAATGGGGATTTTGCAGTATCCTTCCTCCAGTAGTGGGGAGGGAATGGAGATTTTTGCAATATCCTTCCCTAGGAGTGGGGAAGGAATGGAGATTTTGCAGTATCCTTCCCCTGTAGTGGGGAGGGAATGGGGATTTTGCAATATCCTTCCCCCAGGTGTGGTGAGGGAATGGGGATTTTGCAATATCCTTCCCCCAGGAGTGTGGAAGGAATGTAGATTTTACAGTATCCTTCCCCTGTAGTGGGGAGGGAATGGCGATTTTGCAATATCCTTCCCCCAGGAGCCAAGCATCCTACTTGCTTTTCCTACTGCCCGACCACACTGCTCGCCCATTTTGAGACTGTCAGAAATCACTACCCCTAAATCCTTTTGCTAACACAGAACTGCCAATACAATACTCAGATTGAGGATTCCTTTTCCCCAAGTGCATTATTTTACATTTGGAAACATTAAACTGCAGTTTCTATTGCTTTGACCATTTAGCTAGTAAAGCTAAATCATTTACCTTATTACAGACGCCTCCAGGAATATCAACCCTATTTCACACTTTAGAGTCATCATATTCTGTTGTTTAAGTGTTCACTTTATTTTTTTTGAGCAATATATAGACACACACATACATACAAACAAACACACACACACACACACAAATCAATAAATAAACTTCCATTACCTTCTGCAGGAGGTGCACACTTTCACTGCAGGAAGAATTCGACTTCATAGGTTTTTTAAAAAAATAATAATAATAGAACTGGTTCTGCTCTTTTTCACTTTTAGCCTATAAAGATATCAGCATCATAAATATTGTCCCTTTGGCCACCGTCTCCCTCTTAAAATCCCCATGCGGGCCTTTACAGGTGTCAAGAATGTGACAAATAAGATAAACTACATCTCTTGCCTATTTAGCTTAACCATTGGAGGATTTGTGCGTTTTTATGGTATGCTTACACAGAGATGCCACAACTTTTTACAGGAAACTTCGCCTTCGTTCTGTCTTCTTCATGCCCGGTCTCCCTTTTGTTTTCTCTTTTGATGGACGATAACTTTCCTGAAGGAAGAATTACTTTGCAGGAACTCTTTCCAAGCTTCAGTTTTTGGTGGTTGTTAGATCTTTCCTCCTCAAGGTACAAAATAAAGCCATGACGTTCCCTAAATCAACACAGACTGTGGAAACTTTACAATGGACCTCAAGCATCTTGTAGATAGATAGATAGATAGATGATAGATAGATAGATAGATAGATAGATAAATGATAGATAGATAGATAGATAGATAAATGATAGATAGATAGATGATAGATAGATAGTGTTGTGGTTCAGCCTGGGACCCCTCCGGGAATGGCTGATTTGCTGTCGGTGTCCAGCTCAGAGGCTGAGGACCAGGAGGGGCAGACTGATGAAGAAGCTGAATCCCAGGCTGAAGATGAAGGACAGCCAGAGTTCCACCAGGGGGAGCTCTCCCCAGCAAGCAGCCTGGATTCCCTGGGGGAGGATGCTAGTGACTTCATAGATATGCGACAGAGGAGAGCTAACGAGAGAAGAACGCAGTTGGCTAGGTATTACCAGCATTAGTGGTTGCAGCTGGGTTTGGGTGTGGTGCTCTTGGGAAAGGATAAAAGGTGGCCCCACCCTTCCTGGCTTGTGGAGTTTTATCTTGGAGATTCGTGAGACCTGTCTGTGAACTTTGGTGGCTATAATCCTGGTTTGTGCCTTGGACTCTTGAAACCTTGGGGGGGTGTGCCAGCAAGAAGCTTTTGGGAATTGATGGGACATCAGGACCCTGTTGTAAAGTATTGTAACCTGTCTGCTGTGAAGACAGGTCTTCCTTTATGCTTATTTTTTCCTGCTATAAATCACTTTTGGATTTTACCAGAGTGTCTGGCTGTTTTTTCAGTGGGTGTGGAGGTCTGGGAAAACCCAGACAGAACAGAATAAAACTCCACCAACCACCAGACACCTGGTGCTCATTTTGGAGGGGTGGTTTGGTTGTTTTGTTCCTTGCTCTTTGCTGCTGGTTCCTGGTTGGACATCTTTTGTTTTTCGGCTTTCTGTTCTTGCCTGTCACCATGGATGTGGCTGCAGCTGACATGCAGGCTGTCTTTGCAGAGTTGCGAGGGGACATTGCTCACTTGACCCAGACAGTCTTGTTCTTACAACGTCAAGTGGAGATTTTGTCCCAGGCGGCCCCACCCCAGGCGGCACCTGTGGTACCACCTCCAGCACCTGTGCCCAGAAGAAAATGTTTTGTGGCGATGCCGGAAAAGTTCTGGGGGGACCGGCGGCTGTTTTCTGCGTTCCAGAGCCAGGTGCAGCTTTTTATCAACGCGCAGATGGTGCACTTCCCAGGGGATGACCACAAGGTGGCGTTTCTGTGCAGTTTATTGGCTGGCCCTGCAGCGTCGTGGGTGGCACCGTACCTGGCCCGGGATGATCCGCTACTCCAGGACTACAATGCTTTTTGTGACTTGCTGCGTCACCAATTTGCGGACCCGGTGCAGGAACAAACGGCCACGCGGGCGCTGAAGCAATTACGCCAGGGTTCGCGCCCCCTGGTGGACTATATGGCTGACTTTAGGTCTCTGGCCGGGCAAGTCCAGTGGAATGAGGCTGCCCTGATCGAGGCCTTTCAGGATGGACTATCCGACACGATGTTGGACGCCTTAGTGCATGAGGTGATGCCCGGCACGTTGGACGGTTTGGAGCGGCATTGCTTGGCAATAGAGGCCAGGCTGTTGGCCAGGGAAGTCCGTCGAGCGGGACGGTCCAACCCCCGTGCGTCAGGCGTCCCGCCGACACCTGTTTCGCGGCAGGGGTTGCCAACCGTAAGCACCCCGGCTCCGGTCCCTGCGCCCCGACTATTTTCACCAGCGCTGCCTCCACGCTTGATGGATCGTGTTGCTGCCGGAGAGCCGATGGACGTAAGTTACGCCCGACCCCGACAGACCCCGGAGGAACGAGGGCGTCGGCGGGCAGCTGGGTTGTGCTTCTATTGTGGGGCCCCGGGACATTTTGCTGTTGTTTGTCCCCACAAGAGGCGGAGCACCGTGGCTGCCGTCGTTCCTGTACCCTACAGCCCTCCCGTGCTTCCCATGGCGTCCCCTGTGCAGTTACAGGAGACAACCCCTGGTGTCCCCGTTCCTGCCCTGAACTCTCCGATGGCGGGGCCTTCGGCTGGATGTCCCCCATCGCCGGAACGATCGGGAAACGAGGGGGGCCCGGCTTGGTGGCAACACTAGGTCGGGCGGGGATCCCATTTTCGTCTGACTCCACGACTCCCGAATTCGGACCGTCTCGACATTTGACGCTTGCGGTGACCTTGCATATCGCGCAACGGACTCGGACTTACCCCGCGTTGGCCCTCGTGGATTCGGGGGCGACGACAAACTTCTTAGACGAAGCCTTTGCCCAACGTCATTCCTTGCCCCTTTGTCCTGTTACCCCGCCATTAACTGTGGAGACTATCGATGGGCGGGTTTTGTTGGCTGGTCCCATCTGTTTCCAGACCCTGCCGGTGCGGATGTGCATCGGAACTCATGAGGAGGCCCTACAGTTTTATGTTACCAAGGGGCTTCATTTTCCCCTCGTGTTGGGGTTGTCATGGCTGCGTGCACATGACCCACAGGTGGTGTGGTCTCAGAACTTGGTCACCTTCTCCAGTTTGCAGTGCGTGGACCATCACCGACATGTGTGCGCAGCCCAAGGCCCAGTAGTTCCCGCGATTCAATTACCCCGTTGCCTCGAGGAATTCGCCGATGTGTTCAACGAAAAGGAGGCGGATCGGCTACCACCACATCGGACGTATGACTGTGCCATTGACCTGCTTCCTGACGCCAAGCTCCCGGCTGGTCGTTTGTATTCCATGTCCGAGCCGGAGCTTGTGGCGCTCAAGGAGTTTGTGGAAAAGAATCTGGCCAAGGGATTTATTCGGCCATCCAAGTCCCCTTTGTCTGCCCCTGTTTTGTTCGTGAAAAAGAAAACAGGCGATCTTCGCCTCTGCTGTGACTATCGCCGCCTTAACGCCATCACAGTGCGGAATAGGTACCCCTTGCCCTTGATCCCTGAACTCATGGACCGGTTGCGGACGGCAACGGTATTCACCAAAATCGATTTGCGCAGTGCGTATAATTTGGTCCGGATGCGGGCCGGGGATGAGTGGAAGACAGCGTTTGGCACGCGTTACGGCCACTTTGAATATACAGTGATGCCATTTGGCCTCACCAACGCCCCGGCCGTGTTCCAACATCTGATGAACGACGTGTTCCGGGACATGTTGGACCATTTTGTGGTGATTTACCTTGATGACATTTTAGTGTATTCCCCGAACCATGCCTTGCATTTGACCCATTTGCGCCGGGTCCTGCTCCGGTTGCGGGAGCAGCAGTTGTATGCCAAGCTGGAGAAGTGCCAATTCTTCCAGACTACCGTCGAATTCCTGGGGCACATTTTATCTCCAGGTGGCATTTCCATGGACCCGAACAAAGTGGCCGCACTTCAGTCTTGGCAACCTCCACGACGGGTGAAAGACGTACAACGTCTTTTGGGGTTTGCAAACTACTATCGGGCTTTTGTTCCGGGGGTATGCCACGTTAACCACGCCCTTGACTCGGTTGTTACAAAAACAAGTCCCATTTGGTTGGGGGGAGGCGGAACAGCCGGGCTTTTGATGCCCTGAAAGCGGCGTTCATGGCGGAACCGCTTCTGCGCCATCCTGATCCCGCTCAGCCGTTTGTGTTAGAAACCGACGCTTCAGATGTAGCGGTTGGCGCAGTGCTTCTCCAAGCCCAGCGGCCCGGTGACATGTTGTTTCCGTGTGCCTACTTCTCCCGGAAGCTGTCTCCCTCGGAAAGGAACTATACCATTTGGGAGAAGGAAACTTTTAGCGGTGAAGGCCGCCTTTGAGCATTGGCGGCATTACCTGGAGGGGGCCCGTCATCAAATCGAGGTACGGACGGATCACCGGAACCTGGAGTATTTGCAGACGGCCCGGAAATTAAACCAGAGACAGATCCGCTGGTCTTTCTTTTTCGCGCGGTTCAATTTCCGCATCAGGTACACTCCCAGTGCCCAGAACCCCCGAGCGGATGCCTTGTCGCGCAAGCCAGAATACACGCACCCGAAAGAGCTGGCTCCTCTGCAGACAGTGTTACCCCCTGCCAGCGTTGGCTGCCACTCAGGACCCAGTGGACTTGCGTCACCGTTTACGGGAGGCGCAGCGTGGGGATGGGTTTGTAGCGCAGAGAGTGCGGGAGTTAACACCCAATTCCCCATGGACGTTTCAAGACGGGCTGCTTCGGTACCGGGGGCAGCTGTATGTTCCCGCCGGCCCAGTGAGAGGGTTGATTATGACCCAGTGTCATGACTGTCCAGTGGCGGGGCATTTTGGGCTGTTTAAAACATTGGAGCTAGTCTCTCGGACATTCTGGTGGCCACGC